>NC_047506.1:12476251-12716251 GCF_902827115.2 Pseudochaenichthys georgianus | reverse complement strand
ATATGTATATATATAACCAAATTGCAAATAATCTATAACTACTGTCACTTTTCACATTGAACATGTGCTCTTTTATTAAATAAACTAAATGCTTTCATCTTAAGTTGTGGGTTTAGTGTTTTTGACCCTAAGAAATTAATCAATAACAATAATCCACAGCGCCTCTCTCTGCTCCAGAGGATTTAAAAAATATATCCCAATGCCACAAAAATGCATCAGTGACGTGGTTGAAATCTTGTCTCCAGAAAACAGAAACAATATCAGTGACTGTTTGATGTGGCTCTTTGCAGTAACATAGAACAAATGTGGCTCTTAACCTCTGACTGGTTGGCCACCCCTGGCCTAGTCATATAACCAGGGTTCTTACGTCATTAAAAACCTGGAAATTCAAAATGCTAATTCCAGGCCCTGGAAAAGTAACAAGTTGCATCATATATAATTTAGATTTGATCTAATTGCCGAAATAGTAATACTATAATGATGATAAATACTGTATCGTATAGTAATGAAGCGTAAAAGGGCATTTAACTGACGAGGTATTTTGCTAGTGAGAGATTTTAGTTGTAGAAGCTAGTAAGCCTACTATTTGATTTGTTTTAGATAGGCACAACATGTTTCATATGCAGACCTTATTTTTCTGTTCCATTTTCAGTGGTACCGCTGAGAGAGAGTAATGTTTTTGGTCATGGAAAATCATTGGTGAAAAAGTGTATGAACCCTGTATAACACATTACCTTTTTTTTGTATTTGATCAAGCCAGTGCATCTTGTTTTTAGAGTGTCTAATAAACATTTGTATTTCTGAAGGTACATCTTCAAGAATGAGAAGAAGGTTGGTATTCAAGAGCTCGGCCCTCGCTTCACCCTCAAACTCCGCTCTCTCCAGAAAGGCACCTTTGACTCAAAGTTTGGAGAGTATGAGTGGGTCCTTAAGGTTAGTCTCTGTCTTTACTTTTACTTGAAAAATAGCTTTTATAGTGAAACTTAGACAGCACTTTAATATTAGTAAATGTCTGTGCCATCTGCATGGTATATTGAATACATTTGGTAGACTGATTTGCTGCCAGGTTTTCCGTTATTCATAAAGGATTGCAATGAAATGAGAGGTAAAATAGGTGTACTGTCCCAGTCTCTTTCTGTAAAGCTAAAAATACCCTTTTTGTTTCCAGCGCCATGAGATGGATGCCTGCAGAAGGAAGTTCCAGATCTAAGTGCAAAATAACATCCAGCGCTTTGGGTCAGGAAAGGACGGCCGTGTATATGATCCAATAAATTACTACCGTTTGTGACAAATGGACTTTATAGTGGATATCCGGTTCTTTGTGGACAACCATTTACTTTGATGTGCAGCTTTGATCAAATCATGCTAGATTCACACTTGTCCTGAAAGGGACCTTTACTGTATAAAGCTGTATCTGCATACCAAGTGTGGGACAGCTGCCTGTTGTAAAGACTTTCACACATTGGCAGACAACCAGAGGATAAATGCAGCCCTCCACATGGACCCAATAACCTGAACAATTTGACCTGTGTGTGAAACTCATTAATGGATCCTTTTTAAATGTATCTCGAAACGTAATGAATGTGACCCAAATTAAATTCAGAGAATGTGAGCTTTTCCTGGACACAACCTGTAGTGCATGCAGACATACTGTTACGTCCTGTGTAAATAACACAATGAGCCGTGAATTAAGTGAAACAGTGTCTGGAAATTGGTAGATGGTTCCAATTGTGTCTACAGTGCTTTTGTATTTCATAGAGATTTGAAAATAAGATGCATTGAACACATTTGCTGCAACTTAAAAATGTGGAAAATACATTTATTTATTCTCAAAATCAGGCATGGAACAATTTACAATTCAAAAAGGCACGATTTGGGTTAGTTATTTCCAAGCAAGAAGGTTAAGACTTGTATTGTGCCATATAAGCACCTGGAAATGTTTCTATCACAGTTTACAAAGGCAACCATTTAAAAAAAAAAAAAAACACCGTAGGTTAGTTTCTTGTTCGCAAATTCCCATACGCTCCTGAGACGAATCAGTCCACAGCGCATGTCCAACAACGCTTCACCATGTCCAAAAACCTGCAAGAATGTCACATGCATTAGTTGGACCCAATGAGAATTTTATTTGAAAATACTGCAGTACTGTACACCTACAATCAAGATACAACAATTGTCCCCAAAGTGTATGGGCTCTAACAGGATGATTGAGAGTGGAGCATAAAAAGAAGCCGTGTGAAAATTAAATGTTTTTTTAAGTTGACTAAGAGACTGCAAACAATGTGGCTGTAAATTGCAATCTTTTGAAAGCTATGAGTAATAATGGTGCAGGTTTTTACTTAAATTCAATACTTATTACATTGATAAATATGGGCAAGGCAAGTTTATTTATATAGCACTTTTCAACGCAAGGCAATTCAAAGGGCTTTACAAAAAAAAAAAAGACATTAATAAAGAAAAGCTAATAAAATAAACATTAAGGAAAAATACATGGATAAAAGTTACAGTGCAGTCTAAAATATGAATAGTTCAATTAAACATTACAAGAAAAAGTACATGGATAAAAGTTACAGTGCAGTTTAAGATATGAATAGTTCAATTAAAAGCAGCGACAAAAAGAAAAGTCTTCAGCCTGGATTTAAAAGTAGTCAGAGTTGCAGCGGACCTGCAGGTTTCTGGGAGTTTGTTCCAGATATTTGGAGCATAATAACTGAACGCTGCTTTACCATGTTTAGTTCTGACTCTGGGGACAGAAAGCTGACCAGTCCCTGAAGACCTGAGAGATCTGGATGGTTCATAGTTTAGCAGGAGGTCAGTAATGTATTTTGGGGCCTAAACCATTCAGTGCTTTATAAACCAGCAGCAATATTTTTGAAATCTATTCTTTGACACACAGGAAGCCAGTGTAAAGACTTCAGAACAGGAGTGATGTAATCCACTTTCTTAGTGTTAGTGAGGACTCGAGCAGCGGCGTTCTGAATCAGCTGCAGCTTTCTAATAGATTTTTTAGTGAGACCTGTGAAGACACCATTGCAGTAGTCGAGTCTACGACATTAGTCTTTTAATCCTAGATATATTCTTTAGGTGATAGTAGGCTGATTTAGTAACTGTTTTAATGTGACTGTTGAAACTCAGGTCAGAGTCCATGACTACACCTAGATTTCTGGCTTTATCTGTTGTTTTGAACATTGCAGGCTGAAGCTCAGCGCTAACTTTTAAACGTTCTGCCTTGGCTCCAAAAACCATTACCTCAGTTTTATCTTTGTTTAATTGGAGAAAGTTCTGACACATCCAGTCATTGATTTGTTCAATGCACTTACTCAGTGTTTGAATTGGAGCATAGTCTCCTGGTGAAATTGTTATGTAAATGTGTGTGTCATCTGCATAGCTATGGTAACTTATTTTGTTGTTCTTCATTATCTGAGCCAGTGGTAGCATGTAGACGTTAAAGAGAAGAGGCCCCAAGATGGAGCCTTGAGGAACCCCACATGTCATATTTGTCAACTCAGATGTGTATTTACCTATAGAAACAAAGTTGTTTCTGTCCTTTAAGTAGGATTCAAACCAATTTAAAACTGTTTCCGAAAGTCCCACCCAGTTTTCCAGTTGGTCTAGTAATATGCTGTGGTCAACAGTGTCAAACGCAGCACTGAGATCTAATAATACTAACACTGAAGTTCTGCCACTGTCTGTGTTTTAAAGTGGATGTCGTTAAAGACCTTTACAAGAGCAGTCTCAGTGCTGTGGGTTGGACGAAAGCCTGACTGGAACACATCGAAACAACTATTTAAATGCAAGAAATTACTCAACTGTTGAAAAACAACTTTTTCAATGATTTTACCTAGAAATGGGAGGTTTGATATGGGCCTGTAATTGTTCATCTAGATTATTATTTTTTAAGAGCGGTTTAATGACTGCAGTTTTCAGGGCCTGTGGAAAAATACCTGAGTGAAGAGATTTGTTTACTATATGAAGTAGTTCTGAGGCCATGCAAGGCAAAACATCTTTGAAAAATCCTGTTGGAATAATATCAAGGCAGCAGGAGGAGGATTTCAGAAGTTGTATAATGTCCTCTAGGTTTTTATCATTAATCTGATGGAATTGTGTCATGATGTCTGAATTGATGTTCAGTGGACACAGAGACAACACATTTGCTGTTCCTGATGCAAAGGCACTGACTGCTTGTCTGATTTTCTGAATTTTGTCAGTGAAAAAGGAGGCAAAATCATTGCACGCCCTGGTGGTTAGAAATTCAGAGGCTACTGACACTGGGGGGTTAGTTAGTCTGTCGACGGTAGCAAACAAGGCACGTGCGTTGTTTTTGTGTTTGGTAATGATGTCAGAGAAGAATGATTGTCGTGCGTTTTTCAATTCCAAATTATAAAGGCCAAGTCTCTCTTTATAAATTTCAAAGTGAACCTGGAGATTTGTTTTTCGCCACCTGCGTTCAGCTTTTCGACATTCTCTTTTTTCTGTTTTCACGGTCATGGCCTTTCTCCATGGAGATATTTTCTTCCCAGTCACTTCCTTTACCTTAATTGGAGCAATGGCATCTAAAACATTTTTAATTTTTGAATTAAAATGATCTACTAGCTCATTTACTGAGGTGTTAGCAGGGGCAAGTGTGGAAGAAAAATTCTGAGTAAACATTTCCCTAGTATTTTCAGTTAAATATCGCTTTGTGGTTACCTCTTTTTGAACACTTGTGTGAACAGAAATAGAGCTCTCAAAGAAAACACAGGAATGGTCAGACAGTGCAACATCAGTCACCACAACCTTAGAGATATTCAGACCCTTTGAGATAATTAAGTCCAGAGTGTGCCCCTTATTGTGCGTGGGCTCCGTCACATGCTGAGTCAGTCCATAGTTATCAAGAACACAAAACAGTTCTTTAGCCCCTCTGTCCTGGGGGTTGTCAACATGGATGTTAAAATCACCAACAATGACTAGACGGTCAAAGTCAATACACACTATAGACAGCAGTTCAGTAAAGTCATCAAAAAAGCTTGCACAGTATTTGGGTGGTCTATAGATATTTAGGAACAGAGCTCGAGAGGAGCATTTCAGCTGAAGGGCCACATATTCAAAAGAATCAAAGTTTCCATAAGATGTCTTCCTGCATTGAAGGGAACCATTGAACAGAATAGCAACTCCACCCCCTTTCTTATGCATTCTTTCCTGACTCATAAAACTAAAGTTGGGAGGGGTTGATTCGATAAGAACAGCTGCACTGTTATTTTGTTCAATCCAAGTTTCTGTTAAAAACATAAAATCAAGATTGTGCTCAGTGATAAAATCATTGATTAAAAATGTTTTTCCTGACCTGACATTTAATAAAGATAGTTTAAGTTCGTTAAACACACTATCAGTCACGTTTTTTGTAACAAGCTGTGGCTGACATGGAATCACTGCTAAATTAGATAAACTCACAAACGTTTGAGTGCTTCCTGTATCCAAGATGATTCACCGCTCTTAATCTATTACCTATCAACACAGATATCGGCAAAGCTACTGGCAGGCAGGGCCCCGGCATGTCCTGGAAAGAGTTGAGAGTGCCATACGCCCTTGAGCCTGGACCCAGCAGATATCAGTTTGCAGATTGTTTTGGTTTGGATGATATACAACATGTTGGCATCATATCTCAGTTACAGGTGGGTTAACCGCATTATTTTTTTAACATTAAATCATTGTCAAGACTATTAGTATAACTATTTGACAGAATTACAACTACAATATGTATGGTGTAATAACCAGAACCCAATGAAGAAAATAATGTGCTTTTTGAGATTGTATGTGAAGTCTTAAAGATATTTCCTTTTTCTTAAGAGACTTCATTATAACAATAATTGCATGATAAAGGGTTGAGGCCTTTGGTTAAAGAGTGTAATTTAACAAAAAAGTGGTTGGTTCGTAAGAATCTTGTTTCCCATTACCTCCTCAGTAGGTAATGATGGTACTGAAAGAGCACATCAGCACATTGTATACAGTCCCCATTATACGTTTTGTTTTAACATGACTAATGTGTGGAGAAAATGACGGAGCTTTCTGAGCAGAATGAGTGCAGTAGTACTCACAGAGGCAGATGGTTTGCAGGTGTGTTTGTTGGTGCTATAGGAAGGAGCAGACCTTCTGCGGTCTGAACGGGTTGGTGCTGGTGGCCATGCCGCAGAGCAGAGGGTCCTGCTGGGCGTGCTGCAGGCAGAACTGCTGCAGGTCCGCGGCGGCCTGGGACACCTGTGGGAGACAACACCGGAGAGTTAATAAACCAGCAATCCTAAGAATTCAAATTACACAGTTGAACGACATTATCTGTGTTAGAAAGAGAAATTAGCAACACATAACAACACTAGAGAGTGACGTTAACTCACCTTTACTCTGTTGATGCCCGCTTCGAGACGTAACTGTTGGACGACTTTCTTCATCGCCACAATGCTCGATGAGCCCGACATTGTAAAGATTGTAAAGAGGGTTATGAACGATTAAGAAACTTTTACAAACAAATTGCTTTTGGTATGTAGCCTGCTGACCACTCCTTCTTGATCGCAGAGTTTCCGGTTTTCTTTAAAGGAGTGTCAGTCGGTGCTGCCTTCAGGGGGTGTTATTCAAATGGAAATTATATTTTCACTTTATTCCCCCCACAGTTATAACATAGAATGTACATCAAATGCCATTGCGAAGATGTACAGAAGAGTTTTTATAGTTTAGTTGGAACTCAACCTAACTATTTACGCTATAAATTCAGAGCAATGAAAGAAATAAGCGCAGTTTCTACATTACTAAAGCTTTGGTTAATGTATCACCCAAAATGTGTCTTATACCTCATCTTTATCATCGATTGTTGACGTATGTCATCTCTGTGGTTTCTTCAAAACTGAAATAAATATCTATCTTCTATTTTTTGGGAGGCGAGGACTTTTATTTTGTATCGTCAAAAATTATAATTACGACGACCTCCAGGGTGCTTGAAAGCTGCATTAAAGCCTAATGAAACGAAATTGCGACCTCTAGTGGTGATGAAGCATTATCACAGTTAGACACCCAAATTACATTTAAACCTGTTATCCTGTGCGGTATTATTTATAAAAAGTGTCTTTGAAGGCAAAAGTTATACAGGCAGTAAATTAGATGAAGAACAAAATAAAACAAACATCTGATAACTTTAAACCACAGACGGGTCGCCAAGTCTTTATATTCAATTTGTAAGTAGGCTATTCATTCAAAGATAATGTAAAGTAAAATGGTATAACTTCCATACCTATTCAACTTTCAAAATCGGTTCATTAATATTAAAAAAAAAACGCACGAATGTGTCCAAATTCTGAATTATAACTGCAAAACCGAAGCAACTTGTGGACAATGCGGGCTCTGGTCCTCCTTCTTTCTGCCCAAGTTGTCATCACCAGCACCAGAGCAACCAGGACTGGCAAGCTCATAAAACAAACTCCACGGGACCGTGTTTGATCCACCAGTTAGGTACTGAGCAGACCACGCTTTCACAGCTGACACAAACAAAGCTTACTGCGTATAAACCTAACACAAATCTATCGTCATTTAGTGAGTTATCAGCTTCTCTTCATGCTGCTTGACTGATAATGCAGCTGTCCTGTGAGTCAGTGAGACATTCAGAGGACCGAAGACCGGCCAGCTGCAAGGTACGGTGAGGGAATCCATGCATGATTGCAAAAAGTCGTAGTATGCTGGAGGAATGTGAATGTATTTGAGTGAACACAAGTTAATTATAAAAGCAAATGCAGTTTTACTTTCACTGCTCATAATGCAAGTATACACTGAAATGTGTTGTATGTGTTTAGTTCTTAGAGCTCCATGTGCTGTATGTGCCAGGTGACCAGTGGAATGTGAAGCTGAATAAAGTCCCTGCTGAAGCCATAGAGAGCTTCATATCTGCCGGATTCATCAGGTGAAACTGCTGCACATGTTTCATTTGATGCAAGGAACCAAACTCAGAAGATATTACTGTTGACTGACTATGTTTAAATGGCAACGTTAAGTGTTCAAATTCCCTTCAAATGCTGCATTAGAACATGACAAAAACATATTTACTTTAGGTAAAGGAGTAATAACACACATATTTGAGTGTTATTTATTGTTGTGACATGTAACAGTCTGTTGCAGCTGGTTAAGGTGGTGTACAGTTGGATTGTTACAGATATAGAAATGCTGATGTAAACTGTATCTATATGTATATATTAGGGCTGTCAAACGATTACAATTTTTAATCAGATTAATCACAGCTTAAAAAATAATTAATCATGATTAATCACCATTCGAACTATGTCCAAAATATGCCATTTATTTATGTATATTGTTGTGGGAATGGAAAGATAAATGAAAGATGGCGGATATATCAATTTAACATACAGTATCTATGTTTATTATAACATTTTTCTGCATGTTAAAATGAAAGACAACCCACACACCTATCAATCATCAAACCGTGTTGATTTCTATCAACGGGGGAGTACTTCAGGAAAGTCGACAGAGGGCTAGTGGAGTACTTCGTGACCACAGAGTGTGAACGTTGTGATCAGCTGTTTTAACGCAGTTCTCCAGTGAAGGGGGGGGGGAAGTCTCCCACCGCAGCCGGGTGGCGTAGTTTTGACACAGTTCCGTTGTACAGACCGACGTTAACAGCAGCCTGTCTGTGCACACGGAGACCGACTCTGTCGTCCGGTGATCTAACCGCCTTCTGGAAAAGCTTCACAAGTACGTCGGTACGCAAATGCGCTTTGTGACACAAGTGACGCTACGCATTTCAGATTACGCACATAACCTGCGTACCAGTTATGTGCACCCCTGTACCAGAGCCATATTATTACTATTATATGGCTCTGCCCTGTACTACAGCAAGAGTATTCTCCGTCGGGACTTCCTGCAACAACACCACGCCGTTATCAAAGATGTTCTATTGAGAAGACGATCACTACGTGACAAAAGTTTTCAAAACCGTGGCTACTGAAATCAATCTTACTAACTGCTGTCTGTGCAATTTACTCCGCGCGAGTTGGCAGACTTTATTTTGCTTACTTTAACATCATTTTTCATGGTGGGGCTAAGCCATTTCTTGGTATGGGTGTAGCCTACCCCAGCCATACCCTGGCGCTGCCACTGGTGGCACGTATGGGGCGGGCCATTCTGCACATGCGTTAAATGCGTTAAATATTTTAACGCAATTAATTCAAAATATTAATTACCGCCGTTAACGCGATAATTTTGACAGCACTAATATATATATATATATATATATATATATATATAAAACTATAGCAGTTTTAATTATTGTATAGTCCTATTCTGCAAAGTAACCTTATCTTTTCAATTTACACACGGCATCTATTGCACGTCTGTCCGTCCTGGGAGAGGGATCCCTCCTCTGTTGCTCTCCCTGAGGTTTCTCCCATTTTCCCCTTTAAACTGGGTTTTCTTTGGAAGTTTTTCCTTGTACGATGTGAGGGTCTAAGGACAGAGGGTGTCATATTGTCATACTGATATTCTGTACACACTGTGAAGACCACTGAGACAAATGTAACATTTGTGATATTGGGCTATATAAATAAACATTGATTGATTGATTGATTGATAACCACATCTGCTAGACAAACACAGTGAAGTAAAAAGCACCATATTTTTCTCTGAATTTTGGTTTGATTAATCTATGCAGCCTCAGAATACTTCACGTCTCAGTATCTCGAAGTTTTAAAATGTACTTATCTTTCACCTGCATCATTACTACTTTCAAATACTGATTTGTTAATCATATTGAAACTGAATAACCTGAAAGCATTTTTCTATTCAAGGAAACATACAATTTTCCCTCCAAGGGTTTAATTATGTTTCATTAATCCACTGAAGATTACTGACTGTTCTCATGTTCTGTTTCAATGTTTTGTACAGCTATAATTATATGTTGTATAACAGATATCTAAAATATCCTTTTCATCACTGTTTATGTCAGGGTTTATCCTGATATCACCCTGAAAACTCTGAGGACAGAGCTGAGAGCTTTTCTTGGCGCTGAGAGGAGCATCGACAAATTCTCTTTTCTAAAATGTGTGGGGCGCAGTTTGGCTTTGGTGAGTGCAGCTGGCGTTTTACTGTTGTTTTATATAGCTGGTTGTGTTTCACCGAGCAGACAATAGAGAGAAACGAGGCAGACAGTTGGATTGACAAGTTTACTATTCAAGCTGCTGACACTAAAGTCTGTGTGTGTGTGTGTGTGTGTGTGTGTGTGTGTGTGTGTGTGTGTGTGTGTGTGTGTGTGTGTGTGTGTGTGTGTGTGTGTGTGTGTGTGTGTGTGTGTGTGTGTGTGTGTGTGTGTGTGTGTGTGTGTGTGTGTGTGTGTGTGTGTGTGCGTGCGTGTGTGCGTGCGTAAACCGTTTTTAATATCACGCCTTCTTTCACAACATTCTTTAATACTGCAGGTCAAGAGCAAACAGGAGGGGGATCTTAAAGTGAAGACATTCGCACCACCGTATGTATGTAGAATCCATGTCCAAATGTACATAGTTTTTCTTTGGAATAGTCTGATGCATAATGTATTGACTAAACACAGGTTCATGTAATTTAAAGAATTTCCTTACCATTTAGCTTTTTTCTTACATTGTTATTGAAATCCCTTATATTTTCAAAAAAATCTAAATGTCTAAATGTCTCTTATCTTCTGCTTCCAATCCCAGTGGATGGATTACAGAGATATGTTGTTGCCATGTTTAACCTTTAACCACAACATGATTATTTCCATATCAACAACTCACATGAGACTACTTGTGTGAAAATGTAACTGTTTTACCTGATGCTATTGCTGATGTGATTATGCTTCTTGCCACTGCACAAATGGCCTTCTGTATTTATATTTGAATTGTATGTTTTTTTTGTTTAATGCCTTTGTTTTATGTTGAAACTTGTTGTGTGCCGTGTTGGTCAGGACTCCCTGGAAGAAGAGATCTTGTATCTCAATGGGACATTCCTGGATAAATAAAGGATAAATAAAAAAATAAAAAAAAATATATCAAAAGTGAAAAATATAGTGAAAGTATTTAGCAAACAGCTGGATAAATGACACTGCAATTATACTGCACGAGTTGTGCGGTAAGCTGGTAAACATAGGTTTTGATGTAGTTTGGTTGTTGTTGCAGTAAACATGGCTGTCATTTACTTAAATTCATCAAGACTTTTCTCAGTGTTTTGATTATTTATTTGCCATATTATTTGGCATGTTTAAAGAAGGTTCTTTGAAATAATTCAAAGTAACAAAGGGTGAGTTTTTGGTATATAAATGGTAATTTTGTGAGTGAAGTATTTCTTAAATTATATTATTGTATTCCATTTTTCCCTTGTTTTTTAGGAACAATGATTTTTTTGTCATTGTTTGTTAACCTTGTAGTTGCATATTATCCTGTGATCTACAGATGTCAATAATAGTACCTCTGCCTCTTTATGTTCCTGTTTGGCTGCACTAATGTGTTGCTGTCACCTGTCGGCAGGCCCCGCAGCCGGAGCTCTACCTGCTGCCCGCTGTGGAGAGCGACAGCAGTGTTTGCTCCCAGTCTCTCACCCCAGACACCAGCAGCAGCTCGCCGGATCAGCAGACCTATTACCAGCCTCCAAAGACCTGCAACCAGCCAGCAGGAACAAAGGAGCCTGTTAAATTCCCCCTCATCCCCCAGTGTTCCCATCAGCCACCTCCCACCCCCAGCCTTGGAGAGGAGGAAGAAGAGGAGGTAGATGAGGAGCAAAGCTATAGTTCTTCAGAGGCAGAAGGAGACAATGAAGAGGGTCTGTCTTCCAACTTAGAGTGGGCAGAGCAGCAATGTTGCACAAAGAAGCATCACAATCAAAGGGCACCACAGCCTGTTTCACAAAATAACGGTAAAATATACTGAAGTTTTCTGTGCAGCATTAAAAGCATTGTCCTCTCCAACTTTCCGATTGTGATGCCTCACACTTTACATTCATCTTGGTTCGCCATCTCTCTTAAAATCGGCCAAATCTGGGGTTTTTTGCAGTTACTTTATGTGAAAAAAGTGCAGGTTTCTGTTCCCAACCTGTTAAACCCCGAGCCTGTTTTTCCAACACATCCTCACTCCCAGGTCGGCCTATGTTGACGTTATGTCAAGTCCCCTGCCGGCTTTTTCTAACGCAAGGGGGGGGGCCTTAGAGTCCATTTTCAACGCAAGGGGAGGGCCCTTAGCGTCCTTTTTCAGCTTTCCGGGATGTCCATATGCTTCTATGGACGCTCATGCAAGCACGGCATTCGTTTGTGTCGACTGCCCTTAAAGGCAATGAGAGCGTCCATTCTCATTGGATAACGGAGAGTTGTACACCCGGAAGTGCGTTGGAAAAAGCCGGCAGGGGACTTGACATAACGTCAACATAGGCCGACCTGGGAGTGAGGATGTGTTGGTTTTTCAGGTTTCAGGCTCGAAAATGACATTCCCAGAACAAATGACCATATCTTCCCTTAAGGGTTAAATAAATAATCTTTTTCTCAAAGTAATGATAAACCTGTGAGTTGGATATAGAAAAGTCAGATTCAATATAGATGTTTTCTATTTTAAAGAAAATTCAGATTGAACATGGTAGAAAACTGTAAATTATAGTGTCCGTCCAGAAAAAATATTTTGTACTTATAGTGAAAACTAACCTTGGATGATGGGTTAGTAGACTAAAAGCTTTAGGAATCCAAAGTACAACATATAATAAGTACCCTGTATCAAGATTGATGCAAAACAAGTGATATTTGACCTTTTTAGACAGATTTAGCAAAAACAAACCTCTTCTGGGGCCATTTGGGTGGATTTTCCATATCTCTGGCCCCCCTTGCTGGATTTTGACATGTGACATCTCTTTCTGACCTAGAGCCAATGGAATCGAGGGGAACTGCCACGTAGTCCTTATTTGGTAATGTGTGTGTGTGTGTGTGTGTGTGTGTGTGTGTGTGTGTGTGTGTGTGTGTGTGTGTGTGTGTGTGTGTGTGTGTGTGTGTGTGTGTGTGTGTGTGTGTGTGTGTGTGTGTGTGTGTGTGTGTGTGTGTGTGTGTGAGACTGCCGCATAGCCTAGACCGGAAGCAGCAGCCGGAAGGTGGCTACCATTAGCAGCTAACATTTGCTCTCCGATTTCTACATAAAAATGGAACTAAGGATTATAAATTAAATCATTTTTTTATACATAGACGTTAAAAACCTATGGATTAACCGATTCAGCCGCGTTTTTTCTGGTTTTAATGCCATTGAACACGTCTTTTGATCAGATTGACAGCTACCGTGAGATGATCTCCCTAGAAGCTCCGTAAAGGTACGTGTTGTGATGTCTGTATTTGCTTCCCCTGTCGCGAGTCCGGATCACTCAGTGATGATACTATATACCTAAATAATCTGTGGAACCTCAGCTTTAATCGGATATCTTGTGCAGCTACGATAAGTAATAAGGGTACTTTTATCTTGAGTTCTGTGCCAATGTCCGTTAGCATTTTTCGCTAAGGGGTCATTTAGATGCTTCTTATGAGACTTGTGTTTTGTTTTGGTAAAAATGGTTTGTATCGTCAGTTAGCTGAGATTATTTCCGTTAATCTGGTATAACACATTAATAGGTTCTTAAATATTAAGATCTCCTGAGACACAGTGTCGTGAAAAAAAACAGGGTCCCCGCCGACGGGGACCTTGGGGTTTAACAGGTTAAACCTGCTGAAATTCACTATGTTTTAGGACAGATCTTGTGACCCATATCCTTATGGTATAGCTACTGTATGTCAAAAGAAAATGGCTTTTCAGTCTTGCATATATAAAACATCAACATCCCCATGTTCTTTAAAAAGCATATTTCAGCAAACGCACAGGAACGCAGACACAAAACTATACTGTACATTACAAAGTTATTTGTGGATTAAATGTGAACATCACATTGGCATTTTATAATATGGGTAACCAGCACTTTTTACATTAGTGGAATCCAGCTGTGCATCTGCCACCCAACATCTTAACATTGAACATTTTTAAGCCCTTTAAAAACTAATCCTATGATCTCATTACTATACTCAGCTATTCAGTCTCTATAAATCTAAAGCTGTACAGCGTTGTGAGGCAGATTCAGATGAGGTGAAGGAAAATGAAGAAACCTGCAGAAAGAAGAAACAGCACCAGAGACAGAACAGAGGAGCCAGAGACTCAGGAGTCGTCCAGCCTCTGGAGGACAGAGATTCAGGCTTTTCTCTCTCAGATGGGTACTGAGCATTATTACTGAGAGCCATACTTGTACTCTGCAGTGAATACCAGTTTGTTCGGCTGCTGCTTGTTCTAACAGTGTGTTGTTTTGCAGGCTGGGGAAATCAAAAGACGCTCATGCACTGAAGTCCATCAGGAATAAACAAAGCAGTGATGTAAAGTATTGCATTACTTATGTCCAAGCTTTTTCCCAGCATCAGTCTCAGCATGTCTTATTCAGGCTATACTCTTGAGTATAACACTTTGAGAAAGGTTGCTCTTGATTGATTTTACAGGGTTTTTAAAACAAGTAGGAAATGTCCAGTTTGTTGAAAGTTGTTTTGGTGTAGTGATAAGTCCACATTCCACAACCAGCAGGTGGGTCTAGTGAAGTGTGGGAGGTCTTTAAAGTGAAAAGGGCAGGAATAAAGACTAATCCATTAAAATCCTTTGAGATATAGACTCATGTTGTGTGTGTTTGCTTGTTTTAAGGTGAAAGGAAGTCCTGCTGTGTTGTCCCGGCCTGGGTTCTCTTCTCCTCCTCAAGGACTAGACTTGCCCATAGTCACTCCAAAAAAACCTATCCATCGTGTCTTTCACACAAACAGTAAGCTGTCACTTTGGCCTCATACCAAGGATTCAAGTTTTTTATTTTGTATTGATCCAAACTGACATGTTTGTGTGTTAGGAGAGGAACTGATTGAGGAAATAAAGATGGTGAGGGAGGAGAGAAAGCAGCTGGAGTGGACAAGGCAGGAGTTGCTAAGAAAGGGGAAGGATTTATTGGCTCAAAACAGACACCGCAGGAACCAAGGTGAGCAATAAAAAAACTGTACAAGAAAGAAATAACATCTTACAAGGAATCATCCATCAAGTTCTTAATTTTGCCAGCAGTCAGTGACATCAATAATAAAGATACATGTTCCTTGTGTACCATAACTGTTTTAAAGTGAACATTTCATTTCCTAATTCATGTTCTGCCACTAAAGCCTTACTTGATAGATTGTGGACGACATATGAGAAAGTCAAATTGTTAGTCAAATTATTTTTAATATGTCAACTTTTTCAAAAGTAACTCAATTCTGCTGCAATTCTTCTTCAACGTAAAGCCCGTGACAGTTGGAAGAAGAAATATTTTGAAACTAAAAAGGCCACAGCGCCATTGGAGGAAAATCTGAGAAACCTAAGACAGGAATTGGAGACATTTTACAACAAACTCTTGCACCAGCTCCAGGCCAGAGATAACAGAGGGAAGCCGAGACGACAGGGCAGATCTTCCATAAAGGTAAAACTGAAGAAAAATTGATTAAATGTTGTAGTGTTTGTTAAGACTAATTCCTAAAATGTATGCATTTGGAAGAGTTACTCCTCAGAGATACGTCTTTAACTGTCCTTAGTAGAGACTACATATTGATTGATTTCTCATAAAATTGGGAACACTGACATTTTAAAATGAAAATGTAAATTGCCAATATGCATTTATTACAGCAATAAAATCTACTTTTAACAGGAAAATAACAGTTTGTTATGCTTATTACCCAAGCCTTTCAAATGGAACACCTGTGCTTTTCAATAAAACCCACTTTATTTAGCTTAAACACAATTTCAAGCTTTTTTCTTCTTCTCAATAAAGGCCTTTATATCATTCATTTCAGAACGAGCTCATCATTCAGATCATGACGGAGAGCCATGAGATTGACAACTTAAAGAGGAAGGTAGAGGATGCCAAGATGAAGCTGATAACAGAGATAAAGGTATCTGATTGTATATGAGTCTACCTAAATGTTTCTAAAACTCCTGAACAAAAGTATAGCTGTTGAACTACAAAGGAAGTTTTAACTAGTTGTTCAAGAAGCATATCTGAGAAATATGCTTTGTTGCACACATCTGTGTTGTACATATTTAATGTATCCGTTAAATTAGCTGTTTTGTTCAGGTTGGATGGCCTTATAGCAGTGGGGGGATTATAGTTATCCTGAACTCTGTGATTTACGAAGTCTCCTGATGAACAGAAAGCCTTCCTTTTTGCTAAAGTAAGGCTAACCGCTGCTAACTGTATACTTGCAGTTAGCCGTTAGCAAATTAACTCTGCTGACTGGACTGGGATCTCAGAAATCTAGGAGTGTTTGTGTTAACACACATATAAATGTTGTTTACTATTTAGTGTTCAGTACTTGAATAAATGTTCTTCATTACATTCAACAGCTACTGTGTAATCTGCTGAATTATAATAACAAACCAGCTTATTTTTTCCTGAATGCCGATAGTTGAGGAAACAGGCTGCCACAGAGCTGAGGGCCCTGAAGGCTGAGCTGGCCCAGAAGAAGAGTCAGTCCTCTCATCCCGGCCCCATGTCCTCTCTGGGATTTGGAAGTACCACACGGGAAACACCGCAGGCTCAACGAACCTCCATCTGATTCAGTGCATACCACGGTTCCTACTGTTTAAGGCAAGCTAGATTAAAGTCTGTTTGGGATTTGTTTGAATGCCATTCAATCCAGGACCAAAACTGGAAAAACACAAGAATTATCAATTTATCATGCCAGGTTTTAAACACTTCCTGTTATATTGAAGCACAAGTCAGGTTTTTTTAATATACAAAAATAGAGGTTACTAATTATTTAGAGATTTTATTTTACAATGTCAGACAAAAAGGATTCATAAAACCTGTATTGTCATGACATTTGAACGATGGATTTAAGACATTTTTATACCATTTAAGGCCTTGTTTTAGTTGTTTGGCCTTAACCATGCGGGGACTGGACAGCACTTGATTTGTTTTATTTTAAGCAGCTGTGCTTTCCACATGTCATTCTTTTTTTACCTGAGTTTTGTGCTGATACTTTTCCCGCTTTTTATTATTATTTGTATTACTATTTCATGTCTGATGTGATCGGATTTCTTCACAAAGTTGGTACTTTGACTTCCTCAGGTGTTAAAATCGTTTAACTGGTTGTGTAACTTCAATAACTTACAGAATTATCAGAACATTTTTTATTTATCATAAGCATAAAGCAAGAAAAAGTGCAGGAATCTGAGTAAGCTCAATATCATAACATCTAAAATACTGTTTGTGTCACATTGAAAAGATTGGTTGTCTTTTATTTTCTTCCAAGAATCAGTTATTTCAGTTTGCACAGAGGAATGTCTGCCGTGTAACTACATTCAATGACAACACCAATAAAAGCCACAATAACCTCTGAAGTGCAAGTATGCATCCCTGAATAGAGGGAAGCCCCACCCCATTACTGCAACAAAGGGTTATATTGACCTAGCAACAAACAGGAGGGGTGATGTACATTTCTGCAACCGTGTCAAGTGTATCCAAGCTTCTTAGCATCCTAAGAGAGAATTCCACATCACTGCGGTCTGCTGCCTGGCGACCGGTTCATCGCTGTAGTCCAAGATGTTTCCATTCCACATGCCAATGCCCCTCAAACCTTTGGATTTCACCGCGTCCGCCTTGGGACAAATACTCTGTGGGTCATCATACCAAACCTGATGGATCTGCCCTTCCTGGTCCTAAAGGAGAACAAGAATCCTGAGGTTAACATAATACGTTTTAATTTCAACGTTTCCATATCCTCATCCCGACTTTGAGTAATAACATGTTGAACCAGTGTTAAACTTCCACTTACATTAACTATAAATTGACTTTAAGATAGCACCACTGAAAAGTGTCAGTTTATGATAACTCCTTGTATCAATGAATAAAACAGATGGATTAAATGGTAACAAAGCACAACAAATGTATTACAAATATTAGGTCAAAGTTATATTTTTTATAAAAGAGGGCTAGAAACACAAGCCTGTTTCCTATTCAAAATAATTGATGATATATATATAAATATAAATAAAAAACCTTGTTGTTAGGATAGTATATTTTCATTCCTTTTGTTAATGTCTTTTATACTTATTATAATTTACATTTTGTGTTATGTAATACATAATGAACACCAACTACATAATGTGTTACCTGATAACATGGAGGTTAAGTCTGTTTAACACTTTAAGGGCCTTTATTTTGCATTTATTGTATACTGTATTATCAACTTTAAGTACTCGTTAAGGTCCTGCGGAAACACAGCTAGAAGTACAGATGATGGACAATAAGATGCACCATCTTATAATGATTTGTATAAAAGCCAACAAGAAGTCAGGAATGTTTTATGGGGTGATTTGTTTTGTTTGGGAAGTGACACTGTGGGAGCTCGGTCGGACGCCAGCCCTCTGGATAAACAGACTGGACAAACCATGCCTGAAATCCCTGCCTGACTTGTGAAGTCGTAACTTATCAGGAATAAAAGAGGAGCAGTCAGTCGAGTCGGGACCACACAGAGAGACAAACCATGACATTGGCACCTACTTTGCTAAATACTAAAATATCTAACTCAAACATAGCTTTACATCTTTGAGCAAATTAAATAAGAATTCAAAGTTAAAATATATAATAAAGACAACGCACCTTGTAATTGAAGTATGGAGCTTTCTGCTTGTCGTCCCAGAGCCTGCCGGACAAAGAGCCGTTGACCTGCGTCATGATCCACTTGTATGTTTTCTGTGTTCCTGCTGCATCACTGCAGGGGGCTCCACGGAAAGGCACTTTCATTAATAAACAAACTCCCTCCTGGTATGGGTAAAGACATTAAGAGATATCTGTGTTTGCATCTTAGAAATAACAACTTCTATATACTCAAACAATAAGTATAAATAAATGATTGAAGTAGAATCCTTAAGAAAACTGTATTTTTTTCTGCTATATTCATAATATGAGACAGCCTATTTCAAGGGGAAATGAGCGATTACATCCATCTTTACCCTTTTAATAAGCCACCCCACTCAGTTGAAAAAAGTCATTTTGAAGTAATGTAAATGTGGGTGTTTGAAGTTGGGTATTATTATTATTATTATTATTAATAATACTCAAATGATCCCTTTATAGTTTTTGGACAACAATAAAGGGAACAAATATATCAGGCTTTGGCTACACAGGCACTACTTGGAAGTAGAATCAATTCATGGTAATTATATGTATTTTATGGGATTTGTTGACACTAAAACAAGAATAAGGGACTACAGCCACAGCGGCACTGTGATGAATGATACACATCCGTGCTTAGTGCTAACATGTAAACCACATCAATGATGAAAACTTCCTCACAATTATAATGCTAAATGAGGCTGATCATAAGTGGTATTCGACAAAAAATGTTTTCGAACAGCAGATGGAGCTGGATACAAAGTTAAAGGATCACCATACATGAAAGTCTTTGTCGAATGTCACTGAAATCTGTCCAAAGTTGTGAAGACATTTCACTTAAAACCAACTGTTCTGATCTCACGATGGCTGTAGTGAAAAAGTAAGATTATCACCAAAGTGTTTCATCCATTGGGTACCATGGATATTTGTATCATATGTTATACCAGACCTCAATAAACTAAAATATAACCCAAGTTTTTTATATTTATCTTTTAAATGAACATACTGTATCTCACCTGGGAAAAGTTAAGGCATGGGTAGTCATAGCCGTACCATGGCACTCCCATCACTAGCTTCTTTGGATTGATTTTCAGACTCAAAAACTGGTCATAACCTTAAAAGAAACATAACAGGCATAAGGTGGTGATGAGTAGTTGAATGCATTGACAAGCTGATTTATTCTCATTCATAACGTAAAAACTGGACAACAAACCATTCAGTGTTTGAGAGAGTGGGGCATTTGCCATTGCAATACAGTCCCCCATGATCTGGCTCTGTTCATCATAGGACATCACAAACAGCAGGTCGCAGGACTCAGCGATGGCAACGTAATCATAGCAGCGCTTGTCGATACAATTTGGTGACCAGGCAACATCAAATGAGACCTTGAGATAAGGAATACAATTCATTTAAAGAAGCCACTTGGTCAAATGAATAAGGCATAGAGTTAAACTAAACTACATGTTTTTATGGTGACATTTGTTGAAAACATTGTGTTCACCTGGGAACCTGGGATCTCCCTGTGGAAGGCCTCAGTGGTCCCTTTGATCAGGTCTGTCAAAGCACGGTACTCTGACGACCCCTCGTCCATGGCCTGCTCGATGTCAATGTTGATCCCATCCATGAATTGACTCTTGGCTAGGTTGACTTTCTCTGTTATCCACGCCGTCCTGTTGTCTTGGTCCACAATGTAGGGTAGGTGAACGTCACCTTTTCAAACAAACAAAGAGAAAGATGGACATCATTATGAGGACGATATGGCCATGAACTTTTAACATTTCAAGAAGTAGCATCAAAGATTACCAAATGTGTCAGGAACTGGTTCAAACATTACGTTTGAGGTTGCTTATAACACTGACTGGATGAATTTAACAAATATCAATGAAATAATTTCCCCCCCTTTTCCAATCTATCTCTTTAATAAAGGCAAAAAGCCCAAATTCTACCTTTAAGTACAAGCCGCGCTCCTTTGGAGTGAGCGTAACACATGAGTTCAGCATCATATTTTCCAAACGCTGCCACTGTCGTCACCATACTCCAGTTGTAGGACTTCCATGTCTTTCCACCAACGTCAAACACATACACCTGAAAACACACAGACCACAGAGACTCATGACTGGAAGAGTAACTGCTCCTTTTACATACCTTTAATATCCCACTTTTACTGCATTTTGTTGTTTGTTTATTCATAAATCTTCAAAAAAGGAAACATGTTTGACACTGTGATTTCAGTCTCTTTATCTTAACACAGTAAAGGTTCTCAAACTATAAGAAACAGGCCGGCCTGAATTATGATAGCTGCAACCTTTTTTTGAATTGCCAATTCATGTATAGATTGTTGATTATAAATTACTTATTAAGTCTAGCCTGAATTTGTCCATCACAGGTTACCAGATCCCAAGCTGATATTTTAAAACTAAAGTCTGACATGGTCTGGATTGTATTATAGTGAAATTCAGGCAATGTGTGGTACTTGACAGTAGGCTAAAAAAACACTAGTTGATGTTGAAAATGGCTATTTTTCTGGTGACTGACCAAGAGGCTACTTTCAGATAAAATCACATCCCTTCTACCCGAGTTAGGTCAGTATTGCTGCATGTGGTCTCAAAAACATAAAAAATACAAGTCTCCTTTAATAATAAAAGGCAGACTAGGGTTTGTGCAAAATGTAAATGCCTTAATTTAAAATAGCTAAATGTACTAATTACAATAATTAGAAGAGTAAAAAGCTAATGTCTAAGGCACAGTAAGTCATACCAGTGAGTGACACTATCAGGGCTCTAGCACAAAAATGAAATGCAGTTGTTATTGAGGTTATTAATTACCCCTGTATTCCTCAAGTATAATGTTCTTCTGTGAGAAAGGTCTTTAATAATATATAAACCATCGGCTTCGCCCCCCGAGGACCAAACTCCGCACAATGGGGGATCAGGCTTTCTGTGCAGCTGCTCCTCGTCTGTGGAATTCCCTCCCAGACCACCTGAGGACTCCACAGACCACTGACGCCTTCAAGAAAGGCTTGAAAACCTTTTGATTAAACTTTTGTTTATTTAGTTTGTTTTTATTATGCCTCCTGTAGCACCTTGGGATTGCTGTTAGCAATGAAATGTGCTTTATAAATCAAAGTATTATTATTATTAAACGTTAAGTATTGTACAATTACAAAATTAGTCTTTAAATTAACACGTTGATATGTGAGTTTCTAAGCATGAGTCACCTCACAGAAGTCCAAGAGGCCACTCTTTCTCAAATATCACACAACCGTTAAACAAACACAGACAGGCTGGTTAGATAAAGAGGAACAGCAGTCCCAATCTGAAACTTACAACAGAAAGCACAGTAGACAAGTTCAGCTAATGTTGTGAATAGCCATGCATGCCATTCACTCACAACACTGTTCACTGCTATCTCTTTTTTTCCTTTTACTTTATGTATGTCTATTATAGGCTGTGATCAATACTTGAATATGCCAGTTTAATGCTCACTATGCAAAGCAAAACAAATGGATAGTGGAAATGATTTAAAAATGCTATTTGGTGTACCATTTTTGCAATACTTTGATGCTACAGGTCAATAGAGTTCTAATAAATAAGCTAAACATATTAAAATACATTTGGCTCAACTATTTTGATCACTGACATGAATTAATTTTACATAAACATTTTAATAGATTTATTTTATAAAGCGACTCCAAATCCATACGCCTGACAAATAAGAAACACCCCTTTGTCATTGGATTTACAGTGCTTATTTGATCTTAGATGACATTTTCTTAGGAAAATTCAGCTGTTTTTACTACTTGAGTATTTCAATATTTCAATCCATGTAATGTGACCAAATGCCTTCAAATCAATGCAGAATTGTATTACTACATTAGGTATGATGACACGCCTCTATTTTATATAATATAAAGACAATTGAGTTTTTTTTTAGAAACTTAGTGAATGTCTGTTGAGTACCCAACCTAGAACTAACTTCAATTAAATTAAATACACCTAGTTTCAGTTCTCGATAAGCAACTATGGTCTTGTTTTGACCAGAGTTGCCTTTCTCTGATTATCTCTTTAGTAATGTGCTATTGGTTTGTAGCCACTCTAAAGTGATTAACAGTATATTTAAATGCAGACTTATGAGTGATGTGCTGCAGGTGGATGTTGAACACCAGCTTATGTCACAGACAGACGTGAACTACCTCAAAGTCTCTCTCGTCCCGGATCTGTTCACAGAGCTCCGGTCTCTCACACGGACACACGGTAGCTCTGCAGACCAGGAATATCGACGATGAAAACAGGAGAAAGTAAAACATTTCCGCAGCAGGAGGAAGTTGAAGTCGGCCCAGATCACCCGGAGTTTTAACTGTAAACAAATCACAAGTTCAATGAATCACTGCTGTACGGAGGCTGACATGGTACAAACTTCATGGTTAACTTACACAGCGACATTGATAGTAGGCCTCCTCACCAAACATGTAAGGTTTTCAATTCGATGTAACCATAATTACAATATAATTATACATTTTAGTTATTTAGCATGATTGGAATAACATATTAAAAACAACAATTTGACCACACAGGGTCTAACATCAGTTGTGTGTAGAGTAACAAAGTAGATAGTACTCAATACTCAAATACTCAAGTACAATTGTGAGGTTGTCGTAGGCCTACTTACCTTGAGCATTTCAATGTTTTACTACTTTGTACTTCTACCCCACTACATTCAGAGGTTAATCGTGTCCCTTTACTTACTTTGCAGATTGTGTTTAATAATTTGCGATATAATCAACACTTAAATAAGACTTTAGCTTATTACTTATTACCAGATATCCAGTGTATTCCTACACTCTGGTACTTCCACTTTTACTTAGTACAAGTACTTCTTCAACATCTGTTAACAATGTTCCTCTCAAATCAATGCAGACTAGATGGCCTATTTACTACACTAGACAAGTAGGACACAACTGCTTTGGATTTGTAACCAGAATTATAATAAGATTGCACTTACACTTTAAGTGTTTTCTTTTCAGTTTTTGAATAATTATAGAAAAACATACCAAAAACTTGACAAAACAGGGGTCTTACAATGCTCTTTTTATATAAATATTCCTATGAAAATTCTGCTGTTTTATACTCTATAAAGTCTTGATTTAAAAAAATCTTTTTATAATTTGACCCACCTCTTTTTAATGAACTTTAGTCCACCTTCTACACTGAACAAAAATATAAACGCAACACTTTTGTTTTTGCTCCCATTTTTCATGAGATGAACTCAAAGATCTAAAACATTTTCTATATACACAAAATAACCATTTCTCTCAAATATTGTTCACAAATCTGAAAAAATCTGTGATAGTGAGCACTTCTCCTTTGCCGATATAATCCATCCCACCTCACAGGTGTGGCATATCAAGATGCTGATTAGACAGCATGATTATTGCACAGGTGTGCCGGTACGTCCACACAGCAGCTTTTAGACGAATCTTCCACCGCTTCCAACGCTTCTCTGCCCATTGACTTTGAATGGGGATGACGTCACTTTGCCTCGCTTTTCGCCGAACTGCATTGTGGGGGAGCGAAGCGAAGATTTCCAGGATTTCCAGGATTCAAAAGTTGAGCAATGTTCAACTTTTGAAGCTGAGCTGGAAGCGCCAGCCAATCAAACACGTTTATGCAAATCTGACAGTAGAAGTGCTAGCCAATCAAACCGCGTGTAAGCAGGGAGAACCAGACCGCAGTTCATTTCCTCATATTCCAAACGAGAAATTACGGTAGCAAATCACCCGGTTCTTTACGACCAGAACTATTAACGGGATATAAACCGGAGGAACCAGGCATGGAGGGAGTTGGCAGAGACAGTGGGTGAAACTGGTAGGTTTTCGCCTGTTTGGGGAGTTTATATATATATATATTGCTCGCATAAAATCCCCGGGGTTTTTTGCTTTGTATGTCGGGGGCGGGAGATTCATGTGATTGGTTGTTGGTCGCATTGCTCGCAAAAAATCCCCAAGCTGTCAGACACGCCCAGCTCCAAGATTTTCAAGATTTTTGGAAAGCTGCTGTGTGGACGTACCAGGCTGGCCACAATGAAAGGCCACTCTGAAACGTGCAGTTTTGCTTTATTGGGGGGGTCTGGGGGGGTCTGAAAACCAGTCAGTATCTGGTGTGAGGAGTAGGATTAGGGTTAGGGGTAGGGTTAGGGTTAGGGTAATGTTAGGGTAATGTTGTGAATCGAGTGGCCTGTGTTCGTCGTCCATAACATACGCCTGCCCATACCATAACCCCACCACCACCATGGGCCACTCAATTCACAACAGTACCCTAACCCTAACTTTGTGAACAATATTTGAGAGAAATGGTTATTTTGTGTATATAGAAAATGTTTTAGATCTTTGAGTTCATCTCATGAAAAATGGGAGCAAAAACAAAAGTGTTGCGTTTATATTTTTGTTCAGTGTATGTTAGAGTATAAATACACATAATACAATATTCAAGGTTATTCAAGGTTGTTATATTACATTCATTTTATCAAAACAAGAACGATTTGATAAAACAATCATACAAATAATGTATTTAAATATGCAATATATTTGCACAACTTTTTTTGTTGATGCAATTATTTACAAAGCAGTCACTTTAGATAGATGTATTGTTTTATGATGTATGATACTGTACATTAAGGTCTGAATAATTAGCAGAACATCTTAATTTGATCCATACATGTAATTGTTTTAAATAAAATCTGCCCATGCCTTATATCTAATTAATATGCATGTTTCCAAAAGACTAAATGCCTGTAAAAGAAATCGGGAAAATAAACCAAATGAATAACATGTTTTAACTATAGTTAAAACATGTTATTCATTTGGTTTATTTTCCCGATTTCTTTTACAGGCATTTACAGGTCATGAGTTTGATTTAATTTGGGTGTATAATTAATTTATAATATCTTGCAAGCTGAGTAAACAAATGGTGGATTTTTGTTTCGAGAGTCAACAGTTACTGGACCGTGCTGATAGTAATGTGATGACATTGCAGGGCACAATGACATTTTATACAAGACTGACATGTATGCAACCAAAGCCATTTAAAAAAAGCATTCTACAATAATCTTTTATTTATCAATATTAATCATTTATGTGATTTTAAGTCATTGGATGATTACGTTTAATTTAAGCTATTTCTTTAATAAAACATGTAAATTACATTTTAGTGAAATATAACGATTTATGTATTAAAATGTGTGACACCATAAAATAGTATAAAACAGCTTTAAATGTTTTCTGTTAAAATGTATTCTTCATCAAGCAGTTTGTTCCAGGCAGTCAAGTCAAAACAACTTGTTTCGTGACATTTTCCATTTGTGTCACCCTCACTTTGTTTAGTTTTCATGGTCAGGGCAAGGTAACATTAATGGCAATCAAGCTGATATTTAGTTAATGATACCTTTCGATTTTGGCCCACAGTCAGCAAAACTGCCTTTAAAAGGAAGCCTCTGTTAGCAGTAACTCACATTCACTAACCATGAAGGTCCTTGTGTTTGCCTTAACTGTGGCTCTTGCCGGTGAGTAAATGTCTATTTAAAATGTCATCAACTAAGATTCAAATTTAAATTGAATATCATTTCTGAAAATGTTGCTTTTTGTTTAGATGCCCTGATGAGTACATTGTAGCAATTCTCCACTAATATTGTTTTTTATTAGGATAAAAATAAGAAAATAAACAAACATTTTTACAGAACATGTAATCTTGTTGTTTTTTAACCAATGGTAAAGCAGAAAAATAGACACAAAAATAACATTGTTTCTCTTTTTCGCTAGCTGGTTACCAAGTGAACTTTGGTAAGTTGCGTTCTTTCTTTCCTTATAGAATTCTATTATAAAAATACAAAGTCTCTATTTCTTAACTGTTGATGTAAAAATGCAATCTCTAATTGGTTTTCTGGTCTGTCATTACAGTTCCAGAGTTGGCCAAAGGGAAGACCTACGTCTTCAAATATGAAGCCCTTGTTATGGGGGGACTGCCTGAGGAGGGTCTAGCACGGGCTGGAGTGAAAGTGCTTAGCAAAGTTATGATCAGTGCATTGTCTGATGACAACTTCATTCTGAAGGTAACAGCCAATTCAATGTTAAAGAACAATTTCATTATTATGTATAACGTATGCACCAGAAGAATGATTTTCCAATCCAATGCTCACAATGTATTAAAATTGTCTCTCTTCTTTACAGCTTGAAGACCCTAAACTATTTGAGTACAGTGGCATCTGGCCAAAAGACTCTTTCACCCCAGCCACCAAGCTCACCTCAGCCCTGGCTGCTCAGCTCTTGACACCCATCAAGTTTGAGTATGCCAACGGTGTTGTCGGCAAAGTCTTTGCACCAGCTGGTATCTCTACCACTGTGCTGAATGTCCACAGAGGAATCCTCAACATCTTCCAGCTGAACATCAAGAAGACGCAGAATGTCTATGAGCTGCAAGAGGTACTGATATCTCATTTTCATAGAGTTAAAGCTAACAAAATGAAAGAATACCAAAACTGATAAGCTTATTTTTTTTGCAACTAGCTTGGTGTACAGGGTGTGTGCAAGACCAACTACATCATCAGTGAGGACACAAAGGCCGAGCGAATCCTGTTGACCAAGACTAAGGACCTGAACAACTGTCAGGAGAGAATCATTAAGGATATCGGCTTGACATACACAGAGAGATGCCCTGAGTGTGAGGCTGTAAGTGCACTTTTCCCACTCTCTACTACACTCATGTGCAATGCTGGTGTGATGACGTTGTGCTTCTTTTGAATGCAGAGAGCAAGATCCCTGAAGGGAAACGCTGCTTTTAACTACGTCTTGAAGCCAGCAGCCACAGGTGCTCACATCTTGGAGGCAACCGTTACAGAGATCATCCAGTACTCACCCATCAACATCTTGAATGGCGCTGCCCAGATGGAGTCAAAGTATGCATTTGAATGAAAGAAAAATTAATGCAATTAAAGTGTTTACCACACTATCCTCCTCGAAAAGAGCCACAATGCATGTTGATGGAGTGATTATATATATTTCTAGGCTAAAGCTGACCTTCTTGGAGGCCGCGCAGACCCCAGTGGAGCCCATCAGTGCTGAATATCTTCACCGTGGATCCCTGCAGTACGAGTTTGGCAGTGAGCTTTTACAGATTCCCATCCAGCTTTTGAGGATCAGCAATGTTGAGGCTCAGGTACTCTAGGAAATATTCCACCTTTTCAAATGTTGTTGAAATGATCCCATAGCAACAAATTGAAGATAGGAAATCTTTTTTTCTGACAGATTGTTGAGGTTCTGCACCACCTGGTTACCTTCAATGTTGCCAAGGTGCACGAAGATGCCCCTCTGAAGTTCATGGAACTAATCCAGCTGCTGCGTGTGGCCAGAAATGAGAGCATTGAGGTCCTCTGGACTCAATACAAAAACAGAGCCGATTACAGGTAACTATCATTTAGAGAAGAGACATTAAAATAAAAACAACGTGCGGTGGAAAATATATTAATATCATTCTTTTTCTCAGACACTGGATCCTGAATGCCGTCCCTGCCATTGGTACTCATGTTGCTCTGAAGTTCATCAAGGAGAAGTTCCTTGCTGGAGAGCTGACTTTGGCCGAAGTTTCTTATGGCCTGCTGGCCTCTGTTCACAAGGTCACAGCAGACCTCGAATCCATCAAGCTGGCCAAGGCAGGTCAACGTTTAAGTTTTTATTTTGTATTTGTAGTGATGTGAGTACTGGGACGTATAATCACTTCTTTATTTACACCACTATTCAGGACTTGGCTATGAACGCTAAGATCCAAGACAACCCAATCCTGCGTGAGATTGCCATGCTTGGATACGGCACCCTTGTTGCTAAATACTGTGCAGAGAACCCATCTTGCCCAGCTGAGCTTGTTAGGGTATGTATTGTATTTTCCCATGTGTAATATATAACTTCAATTGATTTCAAACATCTGTGATATGAATATTTTTCTGTTCCTTCCACAGCCGATCCATGAACTCAACATGCAGGCTGTTGCCAGAGGTGAAATTGAGGAGCTCATCATGACTCTCAAGGTTCTGGGTAACGCTGGACATCCTGGCAGTTTGAAGACAATCATGAAGCTCCTGCCTGGCTTTGGCAGTGCTGCTGCTTCTCTGCCTCTCAGAGTTCACATTGATGCCGTTCTGGCCCTGAGGAACATTGCTAAGAGGGAGCCCAAGATGGTGAGACTACATTTTCCGCTTCCTTCCATTATTAATAAGAATACAGTGAAAACCAGTTTCATTTATAACGTACATCATCTTTGTGATTAGGTCCAAGAAATGGCTGTTCAGCTGTTCATGGACAAGGCTCTCCACCCAGAGCTCCGCATGGTCACTGCTATCGTACTCTTTGAGAGCAAGCTGCCCATGGGTCTGGTGACTGCTCTTGCTGATGCCATCCGCGAAGAAAAAAATCTGCAGATCGCTAGCTTTGTCTACTCTTACATGAAGTCCATGACCAAGAGTACCGCTCCTGATCTTGCCTCCGTGTAAGAACATTAAATATTTTTGTAGATTCTTTTGTTATGTTAGCACCAATAATCAAGTTAATTTTTGTATCTTCTTGTAGTGCTGCCGCCTGTAACGTGGCTGTGAGGTTCCTCAGCCCCAAATTCGAAAGACTGAGCTACCGCTACAGCAAAGCCCTCTATGCAGATACCTACCAGAGTAAGTTGATAACAGGATAATCATTTGCCGTTAGAGATTTAAGAAAAATACGTTATTTGATGGTTTTCTTCCTTTGCCCTGCAGGCCCCTGGATGATTGGTGCCGCTGCCAGCGCCTTCTATGTTAATGATGCTGCAACTCTGTTGCCAAGAGCCATTGTGGCCAAAGCTCGCACCTACTTTGCAGGAGCTTATGCTGATGTTCTTGAGGTATGACAAATATGTCTTACATCACTAGTTAACACAACAAAAGGCTAATTTATCTAGCATGTGCTTAGTAAAAATACTAAGGCTTTAAATGCTGTTTTTCTCAGGTTGGAGTGAGAACTGAGGGAGTGCAAGAGGCCCTTCTGAAAATCAAGGATGTTCCTGCGAACGCTGACAGGATGACCAAGATGAAACGCGTTATGAAGGCTGTACGTTAAACAGATCACACTGAACACTTTTTTTTTAATTATTACAAATTATGATTGCACATTTTATTAAGAGAAGTATTATACTCTGTTAAATGTTACCTTTTCCTTTACACAGCTTTCTGAATGGAGGGCTCAGCCTTCCAGCCAGCCCCTGGCCTCCATCTATGTGAAGTTCTTCGGACAGGAAATGGCATTTGTCAACCTTAACAAAGCCATTGTTGATCAGGTTATCGAGGTAATGCATATTTTACTGTACTGCTTAGTAATACATGTATTATGAACTTAATATCTAATGTCTTACGACAATGTTGTGTTGACAGCTCGCTAATGGACCAGCAATTAAGGCTGCTGGCAGGAAGGCTTTGGATGTTCTGCTGGGAGGTTTCTCTCTGCATTACGCTAAACCAATGCTGGTTGCTGAGGTTCGTCGCATCATTCCCACCGCAGTTGGTCTGCCAATGGAGCTCGCTTTCTATACTGCTGCCGTGGCTTCTGCATCTGTTGAATGTAAGTTGCAGTTGTTCAGCTTAACTGTTGCTGATTTGGGAAAATTATTCATACTGATACTGAAAATGTTTGGTTTTCTTCCAGTCCAAGCAAAAGTGTCACCACCTCTGCCTGCGAACTTCCATGCTTCCCAGCTTCTGAAGTCCGACATCAACATCACGGCTACCTCTACTTCAAGGTAATCCACGTGTTGCTTATTTGAGCAATGATTAAGACTTTTCTCATCACTTTTACTATGAAAAATAAATGTATTCGTGAAGACTACCCTTAAAATCAATATGTTCTGTCCCTTGCAGCGTTTCCATGCAAACCTTCGCAGTTATGGGAGTGAACACTGCTTGCTTACAGGCTGCCCTGGTCTCAAGAGCAAGAGTACACACCATCGTTCCCGCAAAGGTTTCTTTAAGAATTGACATGATTAAGGGTAACCTCAAGCTTGAGCTTCTGCCGGTTCAGGACATGGACAAGATTGCTTCTCTAATGTAAGTATTTGTCCTTGCTTAAAGTCACAAGTTTCACCCAGTTCTGAATAATACTTTTTTTAACTATATATTTTCATCTCCAAAAGTGTTGAGACTTATGCTGTAGCAAGAAACGTGGAAGACCTCCCAGTCGACAAAAAGACACCAGTGATCCCAGCTGAACAGGTGTCAAGAGAGACTTTCTCTTCAAAGATTTCAAAAATGGCATCCTCTCTGGCTTCCAGCACGGTGAGCTTGATTTACTGACCACCATTTCCAGCACTAGCATTTACTCTGTAATTAATCTGGTGCCCTCTGTTTTACAGTCAGCATCATCTGAAATCATTCCCATTGACCTCCCCAAGGCCTTCGAGAAGAAAGTGTGTGCTCAAATGAAAACTTTCGGAATCAAGGCATGCACTGAGATCAAATCTCGCAATGCTGCCTTCATCAGAAACTGCCCACTCTACGCCATGATCGGAAAACATGCTGTCACCGTTGAGGTTACTCCAGGCAAGTGAAATGGATAACAACAAAATTCCAGTATTTTGAAGAAGTTTATAAAAAGGTAACATATGTAATTATCAATTTGGTTGTAGCTGACGGACCAGTCATCGAGAAGATTGAAATTGAGATTCAGGTTGGAGAAAAAGCAGCAGAAAAGATCATCAAAGTGATTAACATGAGCAAGGAAGAGGAAGTTATCGATGACAAGAACGTCCTGATGAAACTGAGGAAAATCTTGGTTCCTGATCTGAATAACAGGTCATCATCTTCATCCAGCTCCAGCAGCTCTCATTCAAGCCATTCATCATCTTCTTCTTCATCTATGTCTTCATCCGAGTCTTCCTCCAGTTCCTCCTCTAAACGCAAGAGCAAGATGGTGGCATCAAATAGCCGCCAGTCCAGCTTCTTGTCTAAGGTAAGTTGGCTTTACCTATGAACATATACAATATGTGCAGGAATGATTCTATTTTGTCTATTGCAGCAACAACTGAATGAGATGAAGTTTATCAAGAACCATGTCCATCAGGTAATTATCAGATTAATGAGACAGAGACATTGTGTACGTCAAGACTTAGTATGCTTAATGTATGGTTTCTTTGTTTGCAGCATGCCCTCTCCACAGCTCGTAACAGCAGCAAGAGCAGTGCCTACAGCTTCGAGTCCATCTGCAATAAGGTAAGTCAACAGACCAAGCCATTCCAAACTTGTTTTTGGTTTGATATATCTAAACTTTCGTTAATATCAATATCTTGTTTGCACTTTAAGACCAAGTACCTCGCTGACGCCGTCACTCCTGCTATGACCATCATCATCCGCACTGTAAGAGCCGACAACAAGGTTCAGGGATACCAGATCGTAGCTTACTTTGACAGAGCTACCGCCAGACTTCAGCTCATTTTTGCCTACCTTGCTGAGGAGGACCACTACAGAATCTGTGCCGATGGTGTCATGCTGAGCAAACACAAGCTGATGGTAAACACATTGATTTTATGATTAGGCAATAGTTGTGTGATGCATGAGATTTTAACTCATTTAAAAAATCCTCCTAGGCCAAGGTTGCCTGGGGCATTGAGTGCAAAGAGTACGGAGCTGAGATCACAGCTGAGACTGGTGTTGTCAGTAAAAATCCTGCAGCCATTGTGAAGGTTACCTGGGAGAAACTTCCAAAGAGCTTTATGTGCTACGCAATGAAGTAAGTCTCACATTTATGCAGATTTCAAACATTTTAAAAACAGAGTAATGAGTTCCTACGTACTCTGGGAAACTTTATTTGAAATGCAACATTTCAACTTCATTACATTCTTTACTTAAACATGAAAATAACCATAATCTTTATGCTTATAGGTTCTTTAAGTACATCTCCTGCATTGCTAAGGAATACGGAATAAACCTGGACAACACCAAACATAATCCCAAAGAGTTGAAACTGTATGTGGCTGTTGTTTCTGAGAAAAGCCTGAGTATTGTGATGAAGACACCAAAGGTTTGACTTTTATTGCCCATCATTCACACAAAACACTTTTTTGAATCATATTTTGCCTCCCAGTTTGTATGAAAACACTAAATCGCTTTGTGTTTTTTTTATTACAGATGACAGTTTACAAACGTGACGTGATACTCCCTTTTTGTCTGCCAATTGGAAACACCGCTGCTGAGCTGGAACTCTACCAGGACAACTTGCCTGAGCAGATCTCTTACATTTTCGCCAAGGCTAACGCAGGTGAAAATATTTTGAAGAACAGGTTTTACTGAATAGGCAGACTGATCAGTGAAAAGCTAACTTGCTGTTTTATCTTTTCTTCCGGCTCCTCCAGCTGAGTGCACCTTAGTCAAGGACACACTGGTCACATTCAACAACAAGACATTGAAGATCGAGATGCCACTCTCTTGCAACCAGGTTTTGGCTCAGGATTGCACCTCAGAACTTAAATTCATTGTTCTGCTGAAGAGGGATCAAGCACAGGAGCAGAACCTGATCAATGTGAAGATCGCAGACATGTGAGGACAACACTTATTTATATCTAAAGTGTAGGATCTGTCCATGTACAAAAAAGCAAGAATACAGCAATGACTTTGAAACATGTATTTCAATTGTCTTCACACAGTGATGTGGACCTGTACACTAAGGGCATCTTTACCATGGTTAAGGTTAACGGAGTAGAAATCCCCAACGACAACCTGCCATACCAGAATTCCGCAGGTTTGTTTTTCTATGGACTCAAATGTAACTGTCATACTAATATTATTACATTTTTTTAAAGTTAAAAATCACATTTATATATGTATTTGCATTCTTTTTTAGGCAACATTCAGATCAGACATAGAGATCAGGGCATCGCTCTCCATGCTCCCAGCCACGGTCTCCAGGAGGTCTTCCTGGACAAGAACGAACTGAAGGTGATAAAAGATCATCAAGATTAAGATTTATTAATGTCCATACTGTTGAGGGAGGAAACGCTGAACTGTTTATTTCCCCAGGTGAAAGTTGTGGACTGGATGAAAGGACTGACCTGTGGACTCTGTGGAAAGGCTGACGGAGAAGTCAGACAGGAGTTCCGCACACCCAACACACGCGTGACCAAGGACGCAGTCAGCTACGCTCACTCCTGGATGGTGGCTGGAAAGAGCTGCCGTGATACCTCTGGTAAAACTAAATGATAATACCTCTATTCCGCCTATCGTATATAATTCAACAATATCTGTTTAGTTCAAACCTCAAAACAATTGTGAAGTTATCCTTCATTTGTAATCTTTATTTTCCTTTTATTATTCTTGTATCCTTATTATTTTGCAGTTGTATTTCTTGTTCTCGGGTCTCTCTTGAAAAATTACATTAAAATATAAGAATATCATTTAAACTCAGAATGGCAAAAATAGCATATAAAGATATGAATAAAAACTTCTGTAGGTCAACATATATATATATATATATATACCTTTTTTAATCTTTTCCAGAGTGTTACATCAAGCTTGAATCTGTGAAGCTGGAGAAGCAGGTGATGCTCTTCGGCCAGGAATCCAAATGCTACTCTGTTGAGCCTGTGCTGCGCTGCCTGACCGGCTGCATGCCAGTGAGGACCACCCCCGTCACTGTTGGATACCACTGCCTGCCCGTTGGTGAGTCTGCAAGAAATCACAGCTGTCTTACAACACATTCTTTGATATTTTATGATGCCTAACTACTTTACACTCTCCTCTTTGCAGATTCTAACCTGAACGTGTCTGAAAGTCTGAGCAGCATCTCAGAGAAGAGTATTGACCTGAGGGAAACAGCAGTAGCCCACCTGGCCTGTCGCTGCACCGCTCAGTGTGCTTAATGTTAAAGCCTTCAGTCATATCATGTTTTACTTTTTGTTGTATTATTCATGCAAGTCAATTAAATTACTTTGTTTGAACTGTATTAAATAAATAAATGACGGAAGCATCTATACTGTGTGTTGTCCAAAGTTATTCTTCAATAAAGCAAACTGAAAGATAATTGATACAGAGGCCCAATTCCAAACCGCCCCCTACACCCTACCCCTACACACTACCCCTCCGTTTGCATGTTTCCGCAGAGGGTCCGCCACATTAAGTGCTGTTCCAAACCAACGAGTGTGGAGGGATAGTGGGTTATCAAGCCCTCAAACAGCGAGTCTGCATCGCACCTGACTTCACCTGCTGCTCCACCTGACAGGACCCAACACTGTGTTTGTCCGTCATGAAACAAGCTGTTTACAAACAGTTCCGTCCAAACATTCACTGATAAACTGCACAACAAGAGCTATTTAATATCTTCATACAGATGTTAAGAACTTCATGGTTACCTCGTATTTGTTTAAACTTTTTTAAAATAATTTACTCATGTCTAGTCTAGAAAACGGTAAAAGTTGTGTATACACAGACTTTTGCGAAAACAGCTTATTAACATCATATTTTAAAGTGACCTATCATGCTATATTTGAACAATATATTGTAGGGCCATACCTATATAAAGTATATAATATAGGTTTTTTTTCAAAATACCAAACAGATCCTGCATTTTAGCCATGCCTCATTTCACTCTATATGCTCTTTCCAGCCCTGTTTTTGCAGGGGGCTGATTCTGTGCAACCCAGTCTCATGGCATTTCGTGTTCACCAACACGATTTTTAATCTATTGATTCGTGTTCATCAACACGATTTCCCCCCTTTTTTCGTGTTGCACAGCACGATTTTAAAAGCAATGTATTTCTACTGGTAATGTGTTTCGTGCCTGTGTTCCGGATTAACTTGTTTCCCGATCAACTTGTTTCCCGATCAACTCGTTTCCGTGGGGTGCGTGGCTTTCGACTGAAATACACATTTCGATCGCTTTCTTCTGTCGTTTACATACATCTTTTGGTATATTTGGCTTCTTAGGAACACGTTGACGCACATCCAGTACCAGTGTGTGAGGTTGTGATTACGATGGCGATATCCGGACGCGAACAGCGAGGACTACAACAAGACAAACTCTCGAGTTGCTCGAATTAATCATTTAAACCAGCTATTGTTTCCAGACTTATTACGGAATATCGTTGTTAATGTCCAAGTCCATCTGTGTATACCTTCAGACAGCCTCCAAGTGAAGCACACGGTGTTTACTCACAGTTTGAAAGCAGTGTGAAGAAGTCTTCATCTGTGTTAAACTGTGATCCTCCCAGGGAACTGGGACCTGCCCAGGTCAAAATGTGACCCGCCCAGGTTAAATTGTGTTACAATTTCTGTGGCTATCTACCAGCGATCATGTTTAATATGAAAGACTACCCACACATGTATCCCTTATAAAAACGGTATTGTGCAGCACTCATCACGGAGGTGATGAGTCTGCCCACCGCGCATTTTGGGTCGGCCTTGGTCAAGCCCTTTTGACCCCCACAGCCTGGTTCTCGTAAAAGTTTTTCGCTCAAATGACACCATGGAGGAATGTAACGGGAGTTGAGCTGCCCGCCTCACGAGTGCCTCTCGGCTTTTTAGGCGTCCGTCAGGAACTGAATTTAAAAATAAAAATAACCGGAAACAGACGTAGGCATTTCGAGCGATTACCCAAGATCCTCAGCTATGGTTTAAGCTCACTGATTGGATGTTTTAGCCGCAATGCATGCTGGGATTTGGTGTTTATATGATATGAAATCCGGAAAACATTTTAAAAGAATAATACTTAATTCCGAGTGTTCTTGCTTTTCTCTTTGAAAGTCATCACATAACGGCATTGTAATACACGGTTCGGCTGCATTACATATTACAGATCTGCCGTAGTTCTTTATTTATAGAGCCCTGATGAGAAGACCTTTGGGAAAACTGGAAGAAATGCCGCCGAAACTGAATACTTGACGTGGATCATAAATATATCAACAATTAAACAACATCTTCAATTTCTCTTCACACCATACAGTACCTACATACATACCTTGCAGTATCAACACTAATTCGGCTGACTTTTACATTTGATCTAATTCATAGATAGGTTATATTTACACCATAACGGTGCACAGCTGATATAAAAGGACTTGTAGTTTTTAAAGATATTACTGATTTTCTTTGAATATAAGAATGTAAATACTGAGTCTGAAATAGTATAGCAATATGCTGTAAAATTATGTGAAAGCATGAATAAAACTACACATCTTCAGATGTTGTACATACATAAGTGTCTTCTTATCTTATCTTTCTTACAGTGCAGACGCTTTTCTGCTTGCTCCTGCCTCTGCTTACTTTTTATGCTGATTTTCCTATTCTTATTCTCTGAACACTTCGAGCAGCGGCTCCAGGACATTAACTTATCACTGGGACAGTTCATCTTCGTAAATAAACGGAGGTTTTCAGCCATATTTCAACATTTTTACGACGACCTCAGTCTTACAGTAGCGTGGCCTATCAACAGCTAAAGCCTGGTAGGCTACTGCATGCTATTTAGCTTAAGCTAGTCGGTAGCAAAATGCCTCCGTTCTCTACAGATGACTTCCACAAACTTATACAGAAGATAGCTGTGTTGGAAATGAAAATGCAACGTTTGGAAGTTAACGTGGAAGTGCATGGACTATGTTGTGGGAATGACACCACTTTACCAGTGTTGCAAAATAATGGAAAAGGGTATGCTAACTCACAGCTAGTTAGCAGCTACAAGGATTCCAAGGAACAGGAGGGCTGTGTACTGGGTAATAAATCTACAAGTGGTAGTCCTCCCTGGAACTCTCTGGGTGCAAAGCCTAAGAGTAAATCATTTCCATGGGATTTGGGAGGACGGATAACAGGCAGAGCCCAGCACTCTGAAATCTGTGATGCGACCGGCTGGCCTGCATTGTTATCACCCAGGAAAAGCGCCTCTTCAACCCCTAAACAGCAGTGGACAGCTGCTAAAGGGAGAACTACAAAGAATCCTCCTAAACCACCAAGTGTGCCAACCCAGAACAGATACACTCCGCTGACCGAGAGCCGGAGATCTCTTTCTGATGACCTGGATAACCTGTCCTCTTCACACAGCAGGGTAAGGACCAATAGCTACTCCAAAAGTAAAAGGCTACAGGGAAAGCTAACGACTGGGCCTGAAACTCTGATAGTGGGTGACTCTGCTGTAAGAGATGTAAAAGGTCTGTGTAGTAAGAACAACACCAAAGTACTCTGTTTTCCCAAGGATACGGTCTCTGACTTGGCTGAGAAGATCCTGCATATTGGGGCTGAACATCCGACTGTGAAGAATGTGGTTCTGCACATTGGAACAAATGATGTTGTGAAACAAGAGTCAGAAGTGCTGAAAGAAGACTTTAAATGTTTGTTGGAAACTGTCAGCTCTCTAAATGCAGAGGTGTTCATCAGTGGCCCTCTACCGCCAGTCAGAAGAGGAGTGGAGAGATTCAGCAGACTGTTTGCACTGAACACCTGGCTTTCAACTGCATGTATTGACCATTCTGTCCATTTTATTGACAATTTTAACTTTTTCTGGGACCGCAGACATCTTTTCAAGGCAAATGGAGTTTGCCTGAACAAGTCAGGAGTGAAATTGTTTATCTCTAACATATTCAACTGCCTGCGTCATCAATCTGTTCCCTCTGCCAAGGACAAGCGGCAAGAGGAATCAAAACAGGAGAAAGACACAACACATCTCGCAGAAAACCCTGAAGAAGTATCACTGCACTGAGGAATGTTCTGATTATGGGAGACCTATCACACAAATGGAGGAGTCTCCACTGCCCGTCACCACCCCTGTCAACGCCTTCGAGGATACTCTTCATTCATCCCCCAGCTCTCTCTACTCTCCGCTCACCCTTTCACCCTCGCCCACCCTCCTGGAGTTCGATGACCGCATGAAGGCGACACGCAGGGTTGGCAGCATGTCCTTTACCCCCGCCCCTCAATGACGCCCACCAAAATCACCGAAGCAGAGATGCGCACCATCTCCCCCGGCTTACAGTGTAGCCCTCACCCTGCCCTCCTATGATGAGAGGAGTAATAGATTAAGAGCGGTGAATCATCTTAGATACAGGAAGCGCTCAAATGTTTGTGTGAGTTTATCTAATCTAGCAGTGATTCCATGTCAGCCACAGCTTGTTACAAAAACCTGACTGATAGTGTGTTTAACGAACTTAAACTAGCTTTATTAAATGTCAGGTCTTTGGAAGGAAAAACATTTTTAATCAATGATTTTATCACTGAGCACAATCTCGATTTTATGTTTTTAACAGAAACTTGGATTGAAAATAACAGTGCAGCTGTTCTTATCAAATCAACCCCTCCCAACTTTAGTTTTATGAGTCAGGAAAGAATGCATAAGAAAGGGGGTGGAGTTGCTATTCTGTTCAATGATTCCCTTCAATGCAGGAAGACATCGTATGGAAACTTTGATTATTTTGAATATGTGGCCCTTCAGCTGAAATGCTCCTCTCGAGCTCTGTTCCTAAATATCTATAGACCACCCAAATACTGTGCAAGCTTTTTTGCTGATTTTTCCGAACTGCTGTCTATAGTGTGTATTGACTTTGACCGTCTAGTCATTGTTGGTGATTTTAACATCCATGTTGACAACCCCCAGGACAGAGGGGCTAAAGAACTGTTTTGTGTTCTTGATAACTATGGACTGACTCAGCATGTGACGGAGCCCACGCACAATAAGGGGCACACTCTGGACTTAATTATCTCAAAGGGTCTGAATATCTCTAAGGTTGTGGTGACTGATGTTGCACTCTCTGACCATTCCTGTGTTTTCTTTGAGAGCTCTATTTCTGTTCACAAAAATGTTCAATAAGAGATAACCACAAAGCGATATTTAACTGAAAATACTAGGGAAATGTTTACTCAGAATTTTTCTTCCACAATTGCCCCTGCTAACATCTCAGTAAATGAGCTAGTAGATCATTTTAATTCAAAAATTAAAAATGTTATAGATGCCATTGCTCCAACTAAGGTAAAGGAAGTGTCTGGCAAGAAAATATCTCCATGGAGAAAGACCATGACCGTGAAAACAGAAAAAAGAGAATGTCGAAAAGCGGAACGCAGGTGGCGAAAAACAAATCTCCAGATTCACTTTGAAATATATAAAGAGAAACTTGGCCTTTATAATTTGGAATTGAAAAACGCACGACAATCGTTCTTCTCTGATATCATTACCAAAAACAAAAACAACGCACGTGCCTTGTTTGCTACGGTCGACAGACTAACTAACCCCCCAGTGTCAGTAGCCTCTGAATTTCTATCCACCAGGGCGTGCAATGATTTTGCCTCCTTTTTCACTGACAAAATTCAGAAAATCAGACAAGCAGTCAGTGCCTCTGCATCAGGTACAGCAAATGTGTTGTCTCTGTGTCCACTTAACATCAAGTCAAACACCATGACACAATTCCATCAGATTAATGATAACAACTTAGAGGACATTATACAACTTCTGGAGTCCTCCTCCTGCTGCCTTGATATTATTCCAACAGGATTTTTCAAAGATGTTTTGCCTTGCATGGCCTCAGATCTACTTCATATAGTAAACAAATCTCTTCACTCAGGTATTTTTCCACAGGCCCTGAAAACTGCAGTCATTAAACCGCTCTTAAAAAATAATAATCTAGATGCTTCAGTAATGAACAATTACAGGCCCATATCAAACCTTCCATTTCTAGGTAAAATCATTGAAAAAGTTGTTTTTTAACAGTTGAGTAATTTCTTGCATTTAAATGACTGTTTTGATGTGTTCCAGTCAGGCTTTTGTCCAAACCACAGCACTGAGACTGCTCTTGTAAAGGTCTTTAATGACATCCACTTAAACACAGACAGTGGCAGAACTTCAGTGTTAGTATTATTAGATCTCAGTGCTGCGTTTGACACTGTTGACCACAGCATATTACTAGACCGACTGGAAAACTGGGTGGGACTTTCGGAAACCGTTCTAAATTGGTTTGAATCCTACTTAAAGACAGAAACAACTTTGTTTCTATAGGTAAATACACATCTGAGTTGACAAATATGGCATGTGGGGTTCCTCAAGGCTCCATCTTGGGGCCTCTTCTCTTTATCATCTACATGCTACCGCTGGCTCAGATAATGGAAAACAACAAAATAAGTTACCATAGCTATGCGGATGACACACAAATTTACGTAACAATTTCACCAGGAGACTATGCTCCAATTCAAACACTCAGTAAGTGCATTGAACAAATCAATGACTGGATGTGTCAGAACTTTCTCCAATTAAACAAAGATAAAAATGAGGTAATGGTTTTTGGAGCCAAGGCAGAACGTATACAAGTTAGCGCTGAGCTTCAGCCTGCAATGTTCAAAACAACAGATAAAGCCAGAAATCTAGGTGTAGTCATGGACCTTGACCATGAGTTTCAACAGTCACATTAAAACAGTTACTAAATCATCCTACTATCACCTAAAGAACATATCTAGGATTAAAAGACTAATGTCACAGCAGGATTTGGAAAAACTTGTCCATGCTTTTATCTTCAGTAGACTGGACTACTGCAATGGTGTCTTCACAGGTCTCACTAAAAAATCTATTAGAAAGCTGCAGCTGATTTAGAACGCTGCTGCTCGAGTCCTCACTAACACTAAGAAAGTGGATCACATCACTCATGTTCTGAAGTCTTTACACTGGCTTCCTGTGTGTCAAAGAATAGATTTCAAAATACTGTTGCTGGTTTATAAAGCACTGAATGGTTTAGGCCCAAAATACATTTCTGACCTCCTGCTAAATTATGAACCATCCAGATCTCTCAGGTCTTCAGGGACTGGTCAGCTTTCTGTCCCCAGAGTCAGAACTAAACATGGTAAAGCAGCGTTCAGTTATTATGCTCCAAATATCTGGAACAAACTCCCAGAAACCTGCAGGTCCGCTGCAACTCTTACTACTTTTAAATCCAGGCTGAAGACTTTTCTTTTTGTCGCTGCTTTTAATTGAACTATTCATATCTTAGACTGCACTGTAACTTTTATCCATGTATTTTTTCTTTTTATGTTTATTTTATTAGCTTTTATTTTTAATGACTGATTTTAAATGTCATTTTCTTAATGTCTTTGGTTTTTTTTTTTTTTGTAAAGCACTTTGAATTGCCTTGTGTTGAAAAGTGCTATATAAATAAACTTGCCTTGCCTTGCCTTACACTAATAATACAAAGTTATTATGGCTGTGTGTACCTTGTGTGCACCGCCTAGTGGTTTAAATGTAAGAAGACACATGCATTGGCTTCAGCTGATATTTAAATGCATTTATCTTAACTATCCCCCTTATTTAAAGCAGTATTGTGTACCTTACTCACCAAATCATCAAGTTAAACATTCTGTTCAGATTTATTTCTCTGTCCCCTCTGCAAAAAAATTGATTGGCAGAAGAGCGTTCATGTTCAAAGCCCCAACAGACTGGAATACTTTAGCTGCTGCCATTAGATCTTTTGCATCATTGGGTATGTTTAAACATGCATTATCATCTCACTTTCAACTGTTCTGTACTTGTTATTAATGAAACTGATATTGATGAAACTGATTTGCTTGACTGTCTCAAATTGTAATGATTGTATGCATTGCTTGAATTTTACTGAACAGACTGTATGTGGTTTGTCTTGTGTGTCATGTTTTTCATTTTGTCTTTTTGTTTATGTATGTCTGTAAGTTGTTGCTGTTGTCGGGACCCCCTTAAAAACGAGATGGTGCATCTCAAGGGGTTTATCCCAATCAATAAACATTTCTATATATAAAGCACGTTATTGAATTTGTTTTTATGTGTTATATTTGATTATAAGAGTACTTTCATAGGGGGAAAGTAGAAGGTCTGTGATAGAAATATAGAATATAAAAAATCAAGACGATACTATAAGTGATCTCTACAATAAAACAGTTTAGTGCAGGATGTATAAAGATATTAATAGGAGGAGGTGCAAAACAGAAAAACGAATTAACCTTTATTTAAACATTAAATAATACTTTAGATTAAGGTCTTCTTTTAAATAAGAAAAAAACGTTGGGGGTATCTATCTACAGATAAATATTAAGCCTGACAAAGTACTTAACGTCTAATGTATTGCTTTCCTGCAATGTTAACTATGTTGAAGCACTTACTTTAACTGATATTATACATATGAATTATACTCTTATGTATGTAGATAGTATAAGAAATGTGCAGAATATGACAGTTTAATGGTGGAGGTACACACATATTGATAGATGTCTTGTAATGCGCTGTTGAGGAACCTGTGACCCAAGATTTTCATTCATTGCATACACCGTAGTTGTGTATATGATATGTCAATAAACCTTTGAAAATCTTGAAATCTTGAAAGGGATGTGCAAAATAGCCATAATATACAGTCTTTAATTAACTATTAGTAGAGAATAACGAGTAATGAATATACTTTATTACTCGTTTCCATTCATGTCAATTGCAGATAAATGTTTAGTCTTCTCAAGCATCCATCCATCTTCTCCCGCTTATCCGTGGTCGGGTCGCGGGGGTAGCAGTTCCAGCTTTTCTAGCAGAGAGCCCCAAACTTTCTTTTCCCTGGCCACATCAACCAGCTCTGACTGGGGGATCCCAAGGCGCTCCCAGGCCAGCGAAGAGATATAATCTCTCCACCTGGTCCTAGGTCTACCCCTTGGTCTCTTCCCAGCTGGACGTGCCTGGAACACCTCCCTAGGGAGTAAGGGAGGCGCCCAGGTGGCATCCTAACTAGGTGCCCGAACCACCTCAACTGGCTCCTTTCGACGCGTCAACTATCAAATATCTCTCCTGATTGTTGGCACTTGACATTTCACCTTACCTGAATTTTACTCAGGTGTAACTAAAGTCTGATTTAAGGGTTGTTTATATTTCACATCATTAATCAGAATCTGCAAAATAACTCAAATAAGTGTAGTGGAGTAAAAATACCAGGTTAACCTCTGAATTGTAGTGGAGTAGAATTACAAAGTAACAATGAGCTGTCATGTGGGTATATTAATGCTGTGCATTATGGACACAAGCGATTTTCACCCATTTATTAATTATATGTTTTACATTTGATAGCACCAATGTGTTTAATACTGGCAACTTCTAATTGTGGGAGAAACGAAAACGTTCAGCAGAGACGTACCATAGAACATTTTGCGAAACACAATAGCCAGCATGTGTAGTTCTGGGGGTGGCGTTCAATTCCAGTTTTGGATAGTCTGGCGTGGTTTCGTTCCATTTCAAACAGCTGTTTGACACTCGGCGTAACCTTGGTGCACTGCCACTCCAACATCCAATCCCAGAGCTTGAAGATTAATCACGGGGACTGTAGTCCTAAACGATAGCTGGGGATTATGGGTAGTGTCGTGTCTTCGGACATCCTAAACTCCTAGAGGCCTACATCTGTTTCCGGTTATTGTTATTTTGAAATTCAGATCCTGACGGACGCCAAAAAAGCCAGAGATTATGGAATTAAACCAATAAATAAAAGCAAGGATAATTGTGCAGGCACGAAACACATTACCAGTAGAAATACATTGCTTTTAAAATCGTGCTGTGCAACACGAAAAAAAGGGGAAAATCGTGTTGGTGAACACAAATCAATAGATTAAAAATCGTGTTGGTGAACACGAAATGCCATGAGACTGGGTTGTTCTGTGAGCTGCAGCTGACCACGCCCCCCTGCAGGAGAGGAGAGCGTGCTCTGAGATCAGCTGCTTGGCTGCAGCGGGGAGAAGAGGGGGACAAAAAGAGATCTCCTCCTCCGTGTTTTATTCTTATATATGATTATATAGAGTCATTATTCATTTGTTTTAAAGCTCAATAAATAACAAAGAAGACCTTTGACTGGCACTTTTCTAATTCTCTAACTTTAACGGACATGTTGACCGGCGAAAAGAAATCTAACTGAAACTCTGCCGCACGGTCCCCTCGTTCCGTGGAAGAGGCGGAGAGGTGGGTGTTTGTCATCTGCTGGTGGACTAACCGGAGAGAATTACAGCGAGGGAGGGATTGCAATGAATAACAGCAGCAGGAGCAAACGCTTGCCTCAGGGAGGGAGAAAAAGAGCCACAGCGGAGAATAAACAGAAGGGCAACCATGGCAACCATGGCAACCATGCGCGGGAAGTCTTCTTCGCTGATTTTGTGGCAGACTACAGCGCCAGAGAACCGCAGTGACGCGTCGTAAAACCCGGAAGTAAGTTAGCATTTTTAGCACTTCTGGTTCCTTCGTCAAAAAGCAATGCATTTTCTCCATAGGGTTTGAGAGACAGCAAGCACATTTCGTGGCATCTGCAGGCAGTGGCAAGTACTTCCGGCAACTGCCACAGAGGCCGCTACTCTGTGGTATCTGTGGCAAGTACTTCCGGCATATGCCACAACTTGCCGAGGCATCTGCCGCTGCTCAACGGGAGTTGCCACAAGATGCCAGAGTGAGAGAAGGTTTACTGTAGCTGCCACTCGCCTTCCGTGGCAAATGCTGCTATTTAAACCCGTATTTATCGTGTAAAATGTCGCTGTTTAGGCATGACTTTATCGAACTGATCTGTACACAGGACTGATGATCTGTAGACTACCAGTCTGTGATCTGTACAAAGGGTTGGGTTGTAACGGAATACATGTAACGGCGTTACGTAATCAGAATACAAAAATCAAGTAACTGTATTCAGCTCGCGTTACATTTGAAAAACAACTAATCTGATTACAGTTACTTTCGTAAACCTGAAGTGCATACATTTTGGAATACTTATTGGAATTATTGGTGGAAAAGTTTCCTCACAAAATGTACTATTCATTACCGGCAGAACTGTGTGCACAGCGCAGCAGCATGTCTGTGAGGCCCCGCCCCCGCACGCAGATGAGAGAGAGATCTATTTTTAAATATATTGAAAGTTAGAAACGGAGATGGTTCGATAAAACGGGAAAGATAACGTTTATGTAGCATTTCTTTATTGTCGAAATGATGACATTTCATAACGGGATAAAATCAAAGTGAATGGCCTGCTGCTGCTGAAGGCATGGGGCAAATATAACTGTCCTTTGCCTAATTTATAAAGTAAACCTTAGCATCTCACCAGCAGTGGCAACTGCAATCAGTTACAGCTGCCCTAAGTCTTGTAAGGAAATATTTGTATGTATTCATGTTAGTAAACTATGAAGAAGCTTAAAAGGGGGAAATGATTTGTGTAGAAAACTGAGCTGGTTTTGGGCCTGTGAACATGTGGTTTTTTGAGGACAAAGGAAGAAGGGGGGAAGGTGAGGAGTTTACATACAGTCAACTCAGATCCCTGTGATAATGAAGCTGAGCCACTGTGATTGGGAAACTTAAGATGTGAGGTGTTGATGATATTTGGGCAGCCAATCACGGAGGTCTGGAAGGGAGGATCAGATAACTCCTTTGTTAGCAAGGTATTAAATACAGGAACCACGCTGTTTTTCGCTCTCTTTCCTCTGGCTGGCTCACGTGAGTATCAGGTAAATGTGGGATCCCACAGATAACTGTATTTAATTTGTACTGTATTTAATTTGTACTGTATTTGATTGTATTGCATTGTCATATTACCATTAAAGTAGATTATTGTTAAACGGTTACTTGTATGCTCTGGATTTCCTTCCTGTAAGATATCAGCTTGTTTAGGGACGCGCGGAGATTTGAAAAAGCGGACTAGTTGTCCACTCAAATCTCTAACAGTCTACAGCCAAATCTAATAACACCAGTGTACACGTTGCCGTGTCAATAAAGATATTTATTTGTTAATTATTTGTCTTTACTAGTCATAACACACCAGGTTTATCGTAGCAAGCAGTGGAAACTCCCCTCAAGAAGCGACAATTGCCAAGGGCGTTGCAACCCTCACTCGCCAATATTTCATCATAAATATAGCACGTTTGTTTATTTAACAAACCATGCTCCAAGTAAAATTGAATAGAAATTATAATGTAAAATCTTTTTGAAAAATAGAGATCGCACATGAGCTCTGTGTACAGATCAGTTCGATAAAGTCATGCCTAAACAGCAACATTTTACACGATAAATACGGGTTTAAATAGCAGCATTTGCCACGGAAGGCGAGTGGCAGCTACAGTAAACCTTCTCTTACTCTGGCATCTTGTGGCAACTCCCGTTGAGCAGCGGCAGATGCCTCGGCAAGTTGTGGCATCGGTGGCATATGCCGGAAGTACTTGCCACAGATGCCACGGAGTAGTGGCCTCTGTGGCAGATGCCGGAAGTACTTGCCACTGCCTGCAGATGCCACGAAATGAGCCAGGCCCTACTGTAGGGTTTTGAAAAATAGCTCGAAATAAGGTCTGTGGTTGACACAAATTTAAGAGAAAAATCACGTTTTGTTCTACGACATTAAATAAATCAGCAGTGACCCCACTGGTGATTTTTGAAGAGTTTACGTGTCTGAAAAACGATGGTTGTTACCAGAGATGGGGTCGTTACTAAAAAAAAGTAATATATTACATATTACATATTACTTTAAAAAAAAGTAATATATTACACTACTTCGTTACTATCTAAATAAAGTAATTCGTTACTTTACTCGTTACTTTACTCGTTACTTTACTCGCAGGGCCGGCCCGCCCCTCCCTACAGGCAGATCACGCAGACTGCTAAAGTTTCAAATGTTCCCTTTAGTTCAGTTTCCATTGTCGCATAAGACTGATCCAGATAGCTCCTGAATGTTTTCCTATCTGACCATGGCTGTCCTCTGTCTCCTGCTATCTGACCGTGGCTGTCCTCTGTCTCCTGCTATCTGACCGTGGCTGTCCTCTGTCTCCTGCTATCTGACCGTGGCTGTCCTCTGTCTCCTGCTATCTGTATATTTTGCGCAGTCTATCTCTGCTCACGCTGTTGCGTCAGCGTGTTCTCCTGCGTGTTGGCCATGTGTTGCACTGGAGCCAGACTTCAGCCGAGCACGTACGAACTGCGCATGCGTGAGTGGCAATAACTCTCCTTACCAGCAGGCAGCGGTAGTGTGTATTCGTCATTCAAAACAAGCAACAACCGGAAAACAGAGAAGAAGAACTACGTGTGTGTGATATAAATAAACAACAGCTATGTGCGTTAGCTTCACCTAGCATGTGTTCTTTGCAGGTGTTTGTTGAGGTTTGATTATGACTGATTTTAGAACGAAGTAACGCGTGTCGGGGCAATGTTAGTAACTGTAGTGTGATTACTGGATTATAAAAGTAGCGCTAAGTTTGTTTTCCCCTGTGTTCTGCTTGAAAGCAAGTACCTGCCTATCTTTAGTATCTGTATATCTATATCTGACCATTATAATCTGTATTATTGAAATTGTCGTTTTTAATACCGTAGTTTTACAAATTATAGAATAATTAATTACCAGTGTTTTCCAATTTTACTCGGCAGTTCGTTTCGTTAGCTAACGTTGGCTAAAGCTAGCGCTACTAGTTAGCTACGCAATGGTTTGTTGAAACGTGCTCGTTCGATCGTTTCCCCTGGCCAATGTTTTCCAAAGGAGAGTCTGGATTTGTGCCATGAGGTAAGCTGACGTTACATTTTTGTCCATGTCACGGTGAAATGTAAATGATGGGTAGTGACCAAGTGGCAAACTCTGGGGAACAGCCTGGAAGCCAATATGGAAGTGCCACACACTGCAGTCCATACATGGGCCGCTAGGGACTGGCTGCAGAAAGGAGCAATTTCCATAGACCCCCATGTTAAAATGCCCAACATTACAGCAGAAAAAAACATGTTTCTCCCCATGGATGCAATAAATATTATTATCGATATAGTTAGATTCCACCTTCATGATTATGAATCTGTGAGTGACTTTTTTTCTAACACGACCCTTTTATTTATATTAGGTCTTAACGTTTTTGCATAAATTAGGGCGTGGTCACGTTGATGGACACGTACATAATAATTAATAATAATAATAATAATAATAATAATTGTGCCTTTTAGGGAATATTGTTACAAATACCAGACAATTAAAATGTCGTGCTGTGCGCTTGAATGTACTAACAGAACTTCCAAGAAGTCTAAAATGATTATATTATACATGTTAACCCCGTTCGCAGGTGTTTGTGTGCTTGGTAGCTTAGCTTGTTACTTATTAGCCAGCTAAGGACGTAACCCTTTATGCATACATATACATTTTAGTTTATGATTCAGCCTTGGGTAAGACTTTTATAGTCTATGGCTATGACGCCCATAATGCTAAACGGGAGCAAATGTTAATAAGGGACCCAATTATCCCGGTGGTGGCCGCCGGAGCTAACGGAGCCGCAGGGGAATAGCTCCAGCCGGCGTCCCGGAGCTAGCCCACTGCGGTGGAGTCCGTATTTTCTCAACGTGTGAATGACAAGCATTAAGAATAACAAAATATAGCTAATTCTCTTGCAGATTGTCTCATTTGATTATGAATGTAACGTTTATATAAGGGAACTACACTGTTAGCAGTAACTTGGTATGCATGTATTTCATGTTAGCTTAGCTTCTTAGCCTGAGCTAGCTCTGTTTACTTCCAGTTCGGACTTCGGAGGCAGCAGGTCCCGCCTCGGCTCCGCCTCTTTGCCCTTATTTGGAGCAGGCGGGATTAGACTCTGAAGTCACAGTCAAGCCGTTAGTGGCCGACTCCGCCTACTAAGGGCTTCACGGCAACTCTGCAGAATCCTATGGGTGACGTCACGGACACTACGTCCATTGATATAGAGAGAGGCGAAGTCCCTCCCTTTCCGGGAGCCTCCATGGGACCCCGGAAGCGGAAAATTATACATTGAAGTCAATGGAGAGAGAAAAGTTATCTTTTGATCCCGTTTGAATTGTGCCACGAATGACACATATGATGTTTGTCAATTTAAAAGAATATTTTGCAAGTCAAAAAAATAAAAATGTGTCGTAAAACTGTGAAGTTACACATTTTTTTGTGTGAAACCGCTCAGTGAACTTCAGGTCTCTGGTCTCGCACAATACGCGTCACCATCACAAAGACAGCCGTCACGTTAGCAAATTTCACCTCTTTCTTTCAGAATGAGGCGAAAAGTATAAAATGAGGTGAAAATCACTACAAGTCTGGGCATGTTGAGAGCTGTACATACACGAAAGGGGAGTTAGTCGGTTCTGTAAGAGCCAGCATGCGGGACCGGCTTTACAAGGTTTCGGTGAGTAATATGAGTGCAATGTATAACGTTAATGTCAGCTAGCTAACATTAGCTAACAAGTTACACTAACGTGTTTTGTTTTAGTAACTAGTTTTCTCCTTAAGAACTTCATGGTCTCTGTGTATGCTGTGGATAACATTAGTGTTCACAAGAACAACCCTTAGCAAAAAAATCTATAACATCCTATAGAATCCTATAGAATCTTGTAGAAATCTATAGCATGTTATAGAACATAGTCGTATTTGTAAGCCATGCTAAAGAATTCTATAGAATACTATAGAAATCTCTAGATCATTCTGTAGAATACTATAAATGTGTACTTTTCTATAAACTTCTATAATTAAAACTATAACAATTTAAAGAATTCTATAGGACAGAACCGACTCATGACATATCTGTAGAAATCTATAGAAATCTATAGAAATGTGTAGAAATCTATAGCATTCAAAGAAAACATGCATGACATTTCCTCTCTGATGCAACCTATACTAAATTCTATAGAATTCTATAGAATTATATAAAACTCGTCTTTAAATTGGAATAGAGAAAATCATAGTAATCTACATCATTTTGTGGAACTGAGCTGCTTTTCAAAAGCTGTATGGGTCCCTTTGAAATCTTTACAACTGTATACTGGATTATGTGCCAATTAAATTATGTAACCTATACATAACCATATACAACCATACAACATATTGGAATGGAACTCTAAACTGAATGAATGTCACTGTCCTTGTATTCTGATGTAAATGCTCCAGAATTTCTGTGACTGCATCTGTATGTATACATTGATCACTTATGTTATGTAACTAATTATCTGTTACAACTGGAGATTAAAGCTAAGTGACATAACAATATCTATTGTTAGTGTGAGTCTGTTATAAACAACTCATTGGAGTCTGCAGTACTCTACTCTGTTTTGCAGTCTATTATACACTGTAAAAAAAGATTGTAATTTTACAAGAAATAACTGTAAATGTTTATAGTAATTATCATGTTTTTTTAAATAACTTGCAAAATCCTGTAAAATGGCAGATATTAAAGGTGGGGTAGGTACGTTTCAGAAACCGGCTCGAGATACACTTTGTGTTATATTCCATGGAATGCTCTTAACATCCCGATAGCAATGAATATCTGAAGTGCTTTGACAAAAAATCCATTAAAAAATCTGTAGAAAGTACAATCCGTTTAGCCTGGCCTACCTGCCTGTCAGCCTTCCATCGGGGCACAAACTTATCTCGTGCCCTCATTGGTCATGTGCGCGTTCGTGTGTGTTGGAGGAGGGGCTCTATAAGGAAGTGGCAGATTTTCTCCGGTTGTGTATTTTCAAATTCTAGCGATCTCGAGCCGGTTTCTCAAACTTACCTACCCCACCTTTAACTATAAATTAACAACCCAAAACATTATTTTCAGTATTTTGACAATAACCACAAATAACGTTTATTTCCTTTTTTTTTTTTACAGTAAATTTACTATATAATATTTACAGTATTTTTGCACTTTCAGAAAATAAATGCAGATGTACGTAAAATAAAAAGTATTATCTGTAATTAAATATGTAACTCGTAATATAAAAGTGTATTACTATTATAAGACTTTAAGATTTTCTTTGTAATTTTAAGGTAATCATAAAACTGTAAAAAAAAAAAGCGTCAAATAAAAAAAAGTAAATAAATATGTTCTCATTAAATTCCTAAATTACTATATTGTAAACATCTACAGTTGACAATATCATTAAAACAAATTAAAATTATAGAAAGTGGAGACATTTCTGCAGGGAGGACCAAGGTTTAAAACACACACTGTTATTTACTCAACAAGTCACAGTTATTCTTGTTTTATTTATGTTGCTGTTTTTCCCCCCCCATTGGTCAATACAGTAATAAGCCTTAGTTTTACAGTATAATGTATGGTTTTCGGATTCTGGCCGACAGCCAGAGCTACGGCACTTGAAATAGAATGCAGCCAAAACACGGCAGACAAGTCAGGCATGTTTGGAATGAGTCCACAATATAAACGTAATCGAAGAAACCTGCCAATGAGAACTGTCCGCGCCTGTCGTTCACATTTGAAACATCCACGTCAGTTTGAGTGGGTCTCCTCCTGCGAGCTACAGCTGTCTGTCTGTATGTCTGCTGCAGGAGTTTATGGATTCATATCGGGATCGTTTTACACGTTAAATATGAACATCGGGACGTCAACAAAGAACAGAAGACTTGAGATCTGGTGAGTCCTGCAACTGTAATGGAGTTAAATATGTATTTAGATAATCCTTAGTTTGTGAATATTTTATTTTGTATTTAAGGTTACGTTTCTTCTTCTAGTTAGCTGAGTTTCTTCCCGTTAAGTTGGTATTCATCATTAATAGGTTGTTAAATGTTAAGAAGCCCTGAGATGCTGTTTCTTGCAAGATGTTGCGCCCGAAACCTGGCTTAACAGGTGGATGCTAACGTTAGCTTACAGTTTATTGCAGTGCTGCTGCGCCACCCTCTCGTCTCCAACACGGGAGAATTACACATAAACATGCAGCGGGGTGTCACAATGTTGTCGCCAAGTTTAATGTAAAGTTTCACAGCTTTCTTATAGCGGAATCTAGTGTGTTAATGTTCAGTAACAGCTAGCATAGCATAAACAGCTAACCGCTAACGTTTGGCTAACTTGCTAGTTAGCTCTGCTCTATATATTACAAGCTAACATGACTAGCTAATGTCACACTGTGTGAACTAAAATACTTTTTGTATTACTACATCATACATGCTTGGTCCAAATCAATGCTAAAATGTATTATTTTTGAAAATGTATAGTAAAGAAACACTCAGCCATGCATGAAATAACATAGCAAACATAATACGGGTAATGTTTGACCCATGTTGTGCCTTAGAAGTGTAGTGATACAAACATGATTTTTATTCAAAAAGTAAGAAAGGGAAAAATACAAATTGGTGTTGATCCAAAACAGGTTAATTGAGGAATACCTGGAATCCTGAATGGTTAAAGTAATTTATTGCAAAGATATTTACAATTAAAACTAATTCGGGTCACTTTTGACACATGTTGGTTGTATGTTGTGTAACAAAGGGTTAACATGACGGCTGTGATGTTCACTCTTTTGACAGAGCACCAGTGGACAGCGAGGACTATGGAAGAGAAGATGTGATGGCTTTGTGTGGAAAGCTGCTGAAGCCAGCCTGTGTCCCTCTCATCAGTCTCTCCAGGCAGTACCCAGCTATTCTTCCATCTTGCAGATGAAAATACTTTGATATGTGAGTAATAACTAACTTGTGTCTTATTGAATGCGGTTTAGGAAAGTATTTGAAAATACCCCACATTGTACATGTACAGGAAAATCAGACCTTGTTCAACAGAGATCATCAGACAATTGTTTTGTCTTTGAGGTACAGCCGCAGCAGAGAGTCTGAGTTTGAAGAAAGCACTAACATTTTATTTAGTGTTGTTTAATCAATCAATATTTACTGGTCTTGAATTTCCTCACTGGATTACAAAATGCTCGAATCTTATTGTACAGGGACATTATGCAGATGTAATCACCTGAAGATGAAAATATAGATTCATCGATATGTACCAGATATGTACCATTTTAAGGAAATAGACTGTTAGTGGTATTGACCGAAGCTCCGCAGCTGTAGCTAGGCGCTGCTAATGAAGACTCAAGTGCTCAATTTGTTGGTTTTTCTTTATTATTAAGAATTGAGCAAGCATATCTTCCTCTTCGAAATCCCAGTTGTACTTCGCTAACACGTAGTGCCTGGGAGGGTGTGTTTGATTGTTCCCACCCTTACCTCACTTATGGACTAGGTCATGTTAGACAAGCAATCCAGTGGTTAGTTTTAGGGTCACCTCCATTGTTTTATTTTTTATTTATTCACTTTAAGAGAAAGGGATTTCAGAAACAATTCTCACAAGTTTGGCTCGAGGTAAAATTAACAAAAGCTAACTGTTGTTAGACTATGTTCCCCCCTTCTAAACTTATGAAATAATTAATGCCCTGATAATAACATCCATCATTATGGTTTACTAATAGTTATCACTTCACTTCCTCCTCCAGCACCTGGACACAGCAGGAACCTATGCCAGGATCCTGTTTGTGGACTTCAGCTCTGCCTTCAACACAACCCTCTGGCTGGAGGCTGTGCACCATCAGGACCAAAACCTCTCTCCATCAGGACCAGAACCTCTCTCCATCAGGACCAGAACCTCTCTCCATCAGGACCAGAACCTCTCTCCATCATGACCAGAACGTCTCTCCATCAGGACCAGAACCTCTCTCCATCATGACCAGAACCTCTCTCCATCAGGACCAGAACCTCTCGGCACCTCAACAAGGCCCGCCCCCCCCCCCCCCCCCACTGACACTTTACCTCAGCCACAACGCAGACTCTGCATGGAGATCACAGGATGGTAAATAATGCAATGTTTAAATATTGCTTACTGCCCATATTTTATATTCTATAATTTATTGCATTCTATTTCTTAATATAGTTCGCTATCTGTGTAGTTTTTACATTTTTTTATTTGTATGTACGACACCTCCTCATACGTGTGAACCTACCTGGCAATAAACCCGTTTCTAATTCTGATCTTTTTGTCCTCTAGGTTGCACTGCCACTACAGCAGCGCAGAAAGGACAGAGGAAACATGATTGGGCCTCAAGTTTTTTGCAGCCAATAAACATTATCCTACAAACTTGGGATAGGAGGGTGAGTGAACAAGTTATCCATTGGTTGGAACCTACATCCCCATTGTTAGACGTACTAAATGCTGTACACTGCTCCTTCAAATTGACAATGTGAACATATGTCGCCATTTTGCCATTTCTATTATTTTCAGTTGAGAATGTTTCAAAGTAATCTTAAAAGATTCAACTTACTTTTTGTTTCTACTGTTTATAAGTATGATGTTTAAATATGAAATGCTGTATTCATTAGTTGTACTATAATTCTACAAATATTTTTATATTTTAAGTTTTCAGAGTAATTGTTTCCTACAGAACATTTTGTGATGTCATTTTGTTGAACCTGTTTGATTGGAAAATGTTAGAAAGCTGTAAAATAACAGTATTCTCCCTGTAGAACTTTAGTTTCTGTATTTATTTTAGTGTTTGACAAATCTAATAAAAGAAAATGTAAAAAACTGTTTTTCTCATCAGAACTTTATTTAAGGTATTTTAATGTAACATTTTAAGACAATGGATTTTGAAAAGAGAGGAAAGTTTCCTCTAAAATCTTTAAGGACAATTTCTGTATACTAATTGCTTTTGCACTTTATTTCAGTTAAAGTATTTTTACTTTAATTTGATGGTTTTTGTTTGGCAGCCTGCTGCCAGTCATTTGACCGTTTTTTTACGGGTTTTTTGCCCGTAGAAGTTTTAGTGCTGTACTTTTATTAAAGGTTATTGACTGTAAAAAGAGCAGATACATCTGTAAAATTCTGTAAAACCTTTAAGGACAATTCCCGTAAATTAATGTTATAAGTTCTGCAGAACAATTTTATAGAAAACAATAGCAATTTTCTATAGGATTCTATAAATTATTTGGTGGAATCTATAGTAAAATTCATAGGTAAATTATATAGAATATTTGCCAATATCCTGCAGTATATTCTACAGAAATTCTATAGAAACATCAATAGATTTTTCTATAGATTATTTTGCAGAATCTATAGTAAAATCCATAGGTAAATTCTATAGAATATCTGCAAACATTCTATAGTATTCTTCAAAGAAGTTCTATAGAAATGTCCACAGATTCTATAGAATATAGGTCACAAATTCTATAGTATTCTACAGAATGGTATTCTACAGAACAGTTCTATAGAAAGCATCCATGGGGTTTTCTATAGGAGTCTATAGACTATTTTCTACAAAAAAACCATCTACACAGTATATATTTTCTATACTATAGTATTCTATAGATTATTTCCCATAGAATCTATAGTAAAACACGTAGGCAATTTCTATAGTATGTCCGCAAAAGTATTCTACAGAAATATTCTATAGAATTCGTCCATAGATTTTTCTATAGTATTCTATAGATTTTTTTGCTAAGGGAAGGTACACTCCCGTGTTTTGTTTTTGTTGCTCTTCAGATTGAAGCGGCCAGTTTTATATCGACTATACAGTATAGTCTAAACCAGGCCTATTCAAATGGCGGCCCGCGGGCCAGATGCGGCCCAGAACCAACTCCCGAGTGGCCCAGCCTCCCGTGGCCAAATTCCTACACTAGTACAGACCATGAACGCAACACTCCGCGTTGCTTAGAAACCACCAAACCACAACGCAGCACGTTTTTTGAAAGTGCATCTAGTGGTGCTGGTAACGGTGGTCCTATGATAGCAACTCTAAAACATGTCTCTCTGAACTCTGAAGTGTAAACAAAGACAAAACGGTCATTGATCTTGTGGAGCAGATGCGCGAGTCATTGGCCAAGTCAAGCTGGACCTTTTCGCGACCGACTTGAGTACGGCTCAGATACTGCATTTTCGGACGCTCCGCAAACACAACACATCTGTTTGTACATCCCCATCACATCCCCGGCACAAATCACGGATGTGATGACAGATTTCATTGCGAGGTTGAAAGAGAACTTTGGTCAATTTGATGGACTTGCTCTGCCCACAGAGGTGATGGGCTTTGTCAGAGACCCCTTCACTGTTGCAATAGAGGGGGGCGTATCCACCAGAGCAAAGGAAGTGGTCCCCTCCATCGACGAGGGGAAATGTACACTGAAACTTATTGACATGCATTCATCCGTAACCGGATGCCCCAAGCGCAGCGCACTAACGGGCCAGCGAAGTGTTGGAGTGACGTCAAAAAACAGCAGTTCCCTTCATTCAGAAAGTAGCGATCTGTGTGCTCAGTATGTTTGGATCAACATACAAATGTGAGTCAAGCTTTTCACACATGAACTCAATCAAAAGTAGCACTCGCTGCTCCCTGACTGACAGCACTCTTCACCAATGTCTTAGGATTGCATTGACATCCTATGAGCCAAAAATAACTGCTCTTGTTCAAAACTAAAAATGTCACTTCTCCCATTGAGAAAGTCAGCGATGACAAATCACACATGAGGTGATAGTGCACCTAGTTTACTATAGTAGACGTGTAGTGTAGTATTCATTCATGTTAGTTACCCTTATCCCTTGTTATGGGTTTGTGCACTGAAGGGTTTGACAGTTATTTTTGTATTTAAATGCACTTTGTAATGTGTCTGGGTCAAAAAAAAAAATCTGAATATTTTACTTCTAAAGCGAACAAATGTAATGCTACAACTGTGCACTTTTTTATGCACTTTGAGATGCCTCAGATTCTGTTAAATTAATGCTAATTTATTGTGTTTTTATGCACTTTTTGACGTGCCTTTGTTAGATGAACAATGAATACAAATGGCATGTTTTTCATCGCAGTAATATGTGTTGGTTTAAAATTTGTCATTACCCGCTTTTTACAGGCCGCTGAATGTCTGGCCCAGCTGAATTTTGTAGTTATAAAATCTGGCCCAATTGAATGTGTAATTGAATAGCCCTGGTCTAAACTGTATGTGTGATCTCCTTTTACATCTCGTTGTGTCATTTGAGTTTATTTGCTGTGTGTAGATTCAAGGATTTTGGTGACATGAACATGACCATCGCGGAGGCAGTCCAGTTACCATCCTTCTGTCTCCGTGAGGAGGGTGGGTCATATATTCTCAAGGAGAATCACCCATACTGGCACCAGGTCCAAGGGCAGCTGCACATCACAGACCGGAGTCTCTGCTACTTTGTTGTGTGGACCAGAAGGAGGCGATCATCATCCTCACCTCATCCCCAAAGACCCTGCATGGCATGGAAATCTCCTCCTCCTGGAAAAATTCTACACCCAGCATATGCTCCCTGTGTTGGCCAGTAGAGAGGAGGACATTTAAATAAACATACTCTTAACACCCTCAGACTCTGCATTGTGTTTCGTATGTGTGATGGGGTGTTATGGAGAGGGGAGGAAAACAGGACACAGCAGATTGGGATTGTGGTGGAGATGCTGAGCAGTTATTTAATTGTTGCATGTAATTATTATTATACTGCGTGCTTCTTAGTTATTCCATATTTTTGCTGTAACATGGATCTGTATGTAACTCTATATTTACTTGTTATCTACCACACTTCCTTCTACATCATACATCATCATTATACATGATGGTGTATATAGGATATATATATTTGTATACATATCTGTAAATTGTATAATTTTATTTAAACGTCTTTTTGATCTCTCTGTCTACAAACACAAACTGAGTAAGATTGACAATAAAGTTGACTTTGAAAAATATATATATTCTTTATGAAAATAGTTGACTGTTGGCGAAATGAATCCAAATTAAACGTTGGACTGAACTACAACTACGCCTTTAAATCTCTACGGACTGTTTTTCAGTGGGATGGCAAGTTCCTATCTTTAAACATTTATTAGTTTTTTCTCAGAACAGATTTGATTTTCTGAAGTTAATTTAACTTTGCCATGTAAGGTCATTATTAAAAAGGTACAATCAATTTGTTTAGGGTTGACTAAAATAATGAAAAACATTCATTTGGATAATTTACTGACAGAATAAGAAACTCAATGATGCTCTACTCACCTGTTCCCTTTTTATAAAGTGAAACAGTTGAAACGATAGATTTTAGTAAACTTGAAAACAACCTTCTCCAAAAGCTATCAAGGAATATACCGAATACTTGTTTTAGAACTTTATTACATATTTTTATTTAAATAGTTTGAATGATCCATAATTGACAGAAGCTTGTGTTTACACTGACCTGTTACTCATATATTAATGTCTTTGTAACTTCAGTAAACCACTACCAGTCACTAATTTCTTTCATTCATCACGGTTCAGTAAACTAAGTGATACATGAACCAATTTAATAATTATAATAACGTAGGATTGCAACTCTTTGAAACTGTAGGTGGCTCTTAAAAGAGCCGTTGTGTTTGGGTGTGCTGGTCTCAGGTCAGTCTAAGGCTGCGGCCACACGAGGACGAAAACGGCTAAACGCAAAGGATTAACGCAAACGCAATAGCAAACAAGCTTCCGTCCACACGCAATAGTTATCCGGATAGTGTCTGTCCACACGAGACCGCTCCGTTTAGCTCCAACCGCTGGAGAAGCTGCAGTACATATGCAGGAGCCTGTACGTGGCGCTGTAACTTCCTCCACAAAAGCAGCGAAGAAGCATGGTTGTCATGGTTGCCCTTCTGTTCATTCTCCGCGGTGGGGGCCGAGGGAACCGGGCAGAGTTTTTCGCCAGTCAACGTGTATTAAAGTTTAAATCTTCCGGACAAAATTGTAAAAGTGCCGGTCAAAGATCTTATTTGTTATTTATTGAGCTTTAAAACAAATGAATAACGACTCTATATATTATAATAATAAAATACACGGAGCCTCTCTTTTTCCTCCCTCTCTTCGGACAGCGTTAGTGTCTGTCTCATGCAGCAGCTCATCCAGTAATCAGTGACCCGGCCGACTGTAAAAATAAACATATTTATAACTAGTTTAGGTAGTTTGAGAGGTAATTAAAATAGCTAAGGGTGATGATCTGACTTGAAGTGTGTGTTTTGCTGCAGCGGGAGGAGCTGCAGGTGAGCAGAGCTGCGTGTCTCCGTCCTGTCAGATTAGACTTCACTCGCGAGAGAAAGATAAATAATCTGAATTCAGGGTGCAGTTTACTTTGACGTGGGGGTGAGCAGCAGAGGTGGGGAGAGTGTTGGGGGATGGGGGTTCTTACAACCCAACTCCTCACCGCGTGTTGTTTTGACGAGTCATGCTTGAAATCATAACAGGGAGGGAATTAGAAGACACCAGGATACCAGTTAAACAATAATCCGTTTTAATTAAACAAAGTAATAATGCAATACGATATAATATAATACATTACTATACAATTCAAAGAATCATATAAGCAACGTGTGGAGTACTCCCGCCCTTATTCACGCGCTGCGGACATCCTTTCGTCTTGTCAGCGCATGGAGAGAGACCCAACAACAAGATACACATTTCCCTAATACTAAGAAGGGGTGGCGTTTCATTTGGGAGATACCAAAACGCTATCTCACAGGGAATCAGCGCATGGCAGCTATGAAAGCCACAGGTGTTGGGAAGGCCTGCAGGATGCACCTCATTAAAATCAGGGGAAATGTCCCTCCCAATTTGCAAAGCCTATCGATGGTTTAACCCAGAAAAACATTCTCAGGGATAATCTTTACACTCAAAACAGAAATCACCATTAATTCTGCATCTTCCTTCTTCACAAATAGCTTAAAACACCCTTTTGATAAACAGGTAAAAAGTCAAGGAAAAAGACTATTGCGCTAATCTACTTTTAAGAAAAAGGGAACATTGTTTCAGGAATCTATAAAAAACCTCTCTATATTTGAGAGGAAAAATGTACCTTTTGTTCCTTCAACTATTAACACACAGGAATGTATAAACCCACACATATACTTATTCAAGATATATAGACTTACCTGAAACTTGGCCTGCTTGAGATCTTAAGCAGATTATACTCTCCCCCACCTAGCACCCTGTCCTGCATATCTCCACCTCCCCCACATGGCAATACAACCCAGTTTACTCTTAACAGCCCTTTGTCTATCGCCATTTTAGTCCTCACATTTATGAAAGGATAAAACAGAGAAATCACTATAAAACACAAACACAGGTATTGTTTGAACAGTATTCACTTAACTGCTACTATTGATAATTACCAGAGAAACTCAAAGGGACCTCTTTTAATATCTGGAAATTGCAACAAGACTTTCTGCCATTTCAAATGTAACACACTTCTTCGGTACTATATCTCACATCAATTTCCACAATTGGCGGGGGGCTATTGCCTCATCATTATTGCTGTATATGTTGCACAAACAACTGTAGCATGGTCAATAGCGTCTGGAGCACGATAGCAACTCTGCGATCCGCCATTGTTGTTGTTGTTGGTGGCGAAACACTTCAGCAATGGCGCGGGGTAAACGGAGGTGAGCAGAAGAGGTGGGGAGAGGCGGGGCTATTGCGCAATCACTATCAGTGATCTGAAAATGTTCGGATAGGGCGTACACACGGAGCCGTTTGACCCCCCAGAGAGTTGCGTATGCCTTTCTATCCACCTTGGGACCCGTTATCGTTTCCTCAGTCGTTTAGTGCCGTATTCGGTCGTCCTCGTGTGGCCGAACGGTCTATATGACACTAAACAGTAACGCAAACGACCAAATTCGTCCTCGTGTGGCCGCAGCCTAAGCCCTCTCTCCGCGGATGCAGCGGGCCAGCTGGATGTCCTTGGGCATGATGGTGACCCTCTTTGCTTGGTTCATCTTACTGGGGGGCAGCTACATGGATGTCGGTGCAGTCCACAATCATTGTGCAGTTGAAGGCAGAATGAATTTATTATTGACTCCGAATGAAGCACAACTTCATGTCATACAAACAATACATTGACTTTATTTGTAATTGTGTAAAAACATATGAGCATTGATTAGCAAGCAGGACCTGCAGGAACAGAGCACGGTGATGGATGGAGCTGGGAAGAGAGAAGAATAAAGAAAACAGATCAACTTTATTATCGGATATTAAAAATTCAATTTCAAAACAAGTTGCCGCTCCTACAGTTTTCTAGTATGTAAAGATGATTTCACATGACCTATGCAAAATATCACACTCAATACATGTGTGTCTCTGGGGGGTGCATTGTGCCTTTGATGTATATAAATAATATACCATAACCAAATACTATTATGTACAGTGGAAATCAGGTTGCCAGAGCAGGTCAGTCCAGTGTGCATGTTCCTCAGGGTCTCAGCAGTTACAGGTGAGGAAAATAAAATAAAAGAGAAAAAGCTCAGTAACAACACTTTAAAGTAACAACACTTTGAATAATTATCTCTTTTAATAATTTTCTATCAGTAATCACTCCGACTCAACCAGGTGCCCAGCACTGCTTGAGTCAAACTGGGAGTAGAACGTCCAGACTGTTAAAAGGCGGACAAAAGTGAGCGGCGAGGACCAGCTCGCCGCCTGCACCAATGGATGGGAGACATCCTGGACAGAGCCCAGGATGCAGCCAGACCCTGAGTCAAAAGAACTCGCGGACCCGAGGGTGCCTGCGAACTCTGACTCGTATGGGCCCCACAGCAATTGCTTCCACAAACAGTGGGAGAGCCGTTGCTTAGTAACAGGCTTGCCCTTATAAGGGATAGCCCAGGACACAAGGGGCTTGGTCATTATGACGAAGCACCCCTGATCTGTCCCTGTACGTGCGTAAAGCACGGGCTGGACACGGCAAATCCAGCCGCTGTTCCCCGGAGGAATAGAGTGGCGGGGAGGATGCCTCAATTTCAAATATGGTACCAACCTGAACCAACCGCCCTGGGGCGAACCGAGTGCCTGAAGACTGTACAGATAACGCATGAGTGCCACTGGCTCGCTTTGCAGCTGCCAAGGTCAGCTTCATGTCACACTGTACTCAGATTGTACCACTCACGGGCCAGGCCCATAGAGCCAAGCGCTCTGGGTGTGGGTGAAAGATCGCCCCCTCCGCTTGGGACAGTATGTCCCTGCGTAGTGGGAGCTGCCATGGCTGCCCGCACAGCAGCTGATATATCTCCGCTAGCCAGTACATAGCTATCAGAATAAGTGTGTGGCGTTGCTCTCTCACTCTGGCCAGAGTTGGAGGTATGAGAGCCAGGGGTGGGAACGCGTACAGAAGGCCCGGGGGCCAATCGTGCGCGAGTGCATCCACGCCTAACGGTGCATTTAGATCACGCATCGAAAAGAACAGCTGACACTGAGCGTTGTCTTTCGATGCGAACAGATCCACCGCGGCTCTGCCGTAATGCACCCACAGCTGGCTCACAATCCTTGGATATAGAGTCCAGTCTGCATAAAGTGGTGTACCTCTGGAGTCTGGACAGTAGATCTGCCCCGAGGTTCATCACTCCCGGTACGTGCGTCGCTCTCAGAGAGAGGAGACGTCTACCGCTCCATAGGATAAGTTTGCGCGCCAGTGTGTGTAACTGGAGAGAACGCAAACCCCCTTGGCGGTTAATATACGATATTGTGGTCGTATTGTGTGTCCTCACGAGGATGTGATGTCCCCTGAGGAAAGGCAGAAAGCGTCTTAGGGTGAGAAACACCGCTAAAAGCTCCAGGTAATTTATGTGCGCCCGCTGGAGGTCTCTGCTCCAGAGACCCCTCACCGGGCGACCTTCATAAATACCTCCCCAACCTGTCAGACATGCGTCCGTGGTGACCACTTTCCGTGAAAGGACAGCACCCAATGGCGCGCGGGTTTAGTTTTAGGGCGGCCACCCAGCGCTGAAACTCCCTCATGCGTAAGCGTCCCAGTCGTACGACCAGGATTGCTGACGCCATGAGCCCCAGCAATCGCAGGCATGATCTGAAGAGAACATGTTTGCGCAGCTGGAAAAGAGCAAGACAAGCTCTGAAAGCTTTCACTCTTTCCGCTGACAAGCAAGCTGAAAAGGGCACTGAGTTCAGGCGTAAACCCAGGAAGAGTATAGTCTGCGCGGGGCACAACATGCTCTTCTCTGTATTTATTATGAAACCCCAACACACTCTCACTCCCTAAGCGTCCAATAGCGACGTTTGGTCAGTGTCCGTGGCGTCCAATTGTGACGCTCCTAGGCTCCTTCAGCATCATAAAGGGACGCAAATAGCTTTCAACTGATTGCAATGTATTCCCATCTGCGTCGGGATTTGACGCTCATGGAAGCACGGCATTCGTTTATGCCGGCTGCCCTTAAAGGCAATGTGAGCATCCATTCCCATTGGATAACGGAGAATTTTACACCCGGAAGTAAGTACTCCTCTGTCAATTGATTTTACAGTGATATCTGCACTACTCATCGACTAAAAAACACCAGATTATCCTTGTTAATTACACAACATTGATTGGTTTAAATTGTGTGCAATGCTTTTGTATTTTTCCCCTTCGATTCGGAGAAACAAATATGTTTTCTGAGTAAAGAATGGCAGAAGACACTACACTACCCAGAATCCCCAGCTATCATTTGGCCTACACCATGTGCTCTGTTTGACAAACCCCGTTTTTTTCACCATTCATTCCGATGGCTGGCGTCTATGTCACGTGATCTTCACATTTCTCCCTGCAGAAAAAGAAAACATGGCCGAACTTCGTTTTATTCTGGGTGTAAAATGCCTATTTTAAAGTTAGTTTGGCCATTAAAATGCGTTTTGATGTCATTTGATGCGAGAAATATGAGTTGTTATTTCAGATTATGTGTGCAGCGGATGTACATGATCTTTAGTTTGCTAGTTATTACGAAGATTACTTCAGGAAATCGCGACGTTTTCATTGTTACCAAGGTGGTTGCTAGGGACGCTGCTATCGATATTATTTCTGTTATGTTGTGTAACTGTTTAATGGTGTTATCTTTATTGCTACCCCCTTCCCCGTCAATGTATAGTGTTGGTCCACAGCCTAAACATATTAGTTTAACAAAATCCGCATCTAAAGATAGCCTACGTTATTTCCCCCTGTGCAATTCCAGGCTCACATCTCAGAGCACATCGTCATTAACAAATACCGGAAACAGACCAAAATAATAATAATACCTTATTCCGAGTGTGCTTGCTTTTCTCTTTGAAAGTCATCACATAACGGCATTGTAATACACGGTTCGGCTGCATTACATATTACATATCTGCCGTAGTTCTGTATTTATAGAGCCCTGATGAGAAGACAAACATGAGGAACTGAAAACGTGACGTGGATCATAAATATATCAGCCATTAAACAACATCTTACATTTCTTTTCACACAATACGTCTCCTTGCAGTATCAACACTAATTCGGCTCACTTTTATATTTGATCCAATTGGTAGATAGGCTGTATTTACACCATAAAGGTGCACAGCTGATATAAAGGGACACCTGGTGGTTAAAGCATGTTATTGAATTTCAATATTTTTATTATTAGATATGAATACGATCCCTATAAAGTATATTCATTACTCGTTATTCTCTACTAATTGTTAATTAAAGACTGTATGTAATGACTATTTTGCACATCCCTTTCAAGATTTCAAGATTTTCTAAGGTTTATTGACATATCATATAGGCCTACACAACTGTGGTGTAGTTCTGCACTGAATGAAAAACTTGGGTTGCAGGTTCCTCAATAGTGCATTACAAGACATCTATCAATATTTGTGCATACCTCCAGCAATGTTAACTATGTTGAAGCACTTATTTTAACAGATATTATACATAATGTATTATACTCTTATGAGATGTATGTAGATATTTCATCTCCGGCCTTGTCAGGTATTGAACAATCAATAAATAAAGAACACAGAATTGTTGAATATAAAACACAGAATTTATGTGATTATACTAAATGATTTTCAAATAAACACAACTGCATATTTAACTGTTACACATGCTGATGTAATGCAAATGTTCCAACTTGGGATCAATAAAGTATATCTTATCTTAAGCTGATCGATGGCTACTGCCATATTTGCAAAATGTGCCTCTGAACCTTGACAAGTGCATGTTTCAGGCTTATCAATTAATGTAATGTTATCACAGGGGTCACACACATAAGACCAGCTGTTAAATAAAGCTCTTCTGACCTTAGCTGGCATGTGGGTATATATATTAATACTGCCCATAATGGGCACCATTTATTAATTATATGTTTTAAATGTGAGTGTTTCCTGTCCCCTAAACCTCCAGGGATGTTTAATACTGGCAACTTCTTATTATGGGAAATACGAAAACGTCTTTTAAAACTACAACTCCCAGTAGAGACGTGCCATGGAGAACATGTTGCGAAACAGAATAGCCAGCATGTGTAGTTCTGGGGACGGGGTGGGGGAGGGGGGGGACGCGGTGGACCCGTTCAAATCCAGTTTTGGACAGTCTGCCGTGGTTCCATCCCATTTCAAGTGCTGTTCGAGAATCGGCTTAACCCTCGGAGCACACTCTCCAATCACAGAGCTTGAGGACTATCACGGGGTTTGTCAAGAGCACATGGTGTAGTCCAAACGATAGCTGGGGATTCTGGGTAGTGTAGTGTCTTCTGCCATCCTTTACTCCTGGGAATGGACGCTCACATTACCTTTAAGGGCAGCCGACATAAACGAATGCCGTGCTTCCATGAGCGTCAAATCCAGACGCAGATGGGAATACATTGCAATCAGTTGAAAGCTATTTGCGTCCCTTTATGACGCTGAAGGAGCCTTGGAGCGCCACAATTGGACGCCACGGACACTGACCAAACGTCGCTATTGGACGCTTAGGGAGTGAGAGTGTGTTGGAAACCCAGGTTGAGCAGGTGCTTTACGAGGACATTTGTCTGCATAACAGCCTCCTGCTCCGACTGTGCGAGAAGCAGCCAGTCGTCCAGGTAGGTCGCCAGGCGAATACCCTGTTGTCTTAACGGGGCTATCGCGGCTTCCGTACATCGTACAAACACCCTTGGACTGAGAGACAGACCGAAGGGGAGTACTCTGTATTCATAACAGATCCCCTGAAATGCGAATCTCAGATATTTCCTCTGTGGGTAATATACTGGGATGTGAAAATACGCATCTTTCAGGTCGACTGATGTAAACCAGTCATTTTGTCGCACGAGCCGCAGCAGAGATGTGTGAGTGAGCATTCTGAACTTATATCTTTTTAGATATTTGAGCCCTCAAATCAAGTATTGGCCGAATTCCGTTCCCTCCCCGTTTGGGAACGAGGAAGTACTTGGAATAGAAGCCGCCCTGACTCTGCTCGGCGGGTACAATAGATATAGCCCTCTTTTCTAGGAGTGAGAGAATCTCTTTCTCCAGAATGAGGGCTGACTCTCCTCGGGCCTGCGAGTACAGAATGCCCGAGAAGCGAGGAGGGGTGACAGCGAATTGGAGTCTGTAGCCCCGTGTTACTGTCTTGAAAACCCAAGCAGATGATGTGAGCATCTTCCACTGCATGCTCCTTAGAGCCAGTGGAGATGTCACATCTCCTCATCTCTGAGTCTCTATTTGTTGTGTTATGGGGCCCTCTAGTGTCTGAACACAGTGGTGCCCCTTATCGACAATACCCACCGACACTGCGCATGCGCGTGACGGTGGTGCCTTCACGACCCCAGCCGGCACTGCGCATGCGCGTGACGGTGGTGCCCTTAAAGCCCCAGCCGGCACTGCGCATGCGCATGGCGGTGGTGCCTTCACAGACCCGCCAGTAATCCGCCTTTTGAGAGATGCCGTAGCTGCTCTCAGAAGGGGAACAATTGACGGGCTGTTTATTGGTTTTATTGATTTTCTTTTCATTCTTTTTTGAGCTGCGCCCTCGGCCTGAAGCCTGGATGCGTCAGCGGCAAATGTTTTATAACAAAAGAATCAACCAATGTGTGACATGTGTTTGTGCGGACTTGAGGATGGTGTTGAGGCATCTCTCGAGGCGGCGGGAACACATTCAGAGCTGGGGAATGAACTTCCAGCTCTGTCACAGAGGGGAGAAGGAGGGGCTGTCACGCCGCTCGCTTCTTCTTCCTCGACTGCTGGCCGAAATTCTGGGTTGGCTGCGCCTGAGCTGCAGCCGGAACCGGAGATTTTCTAGGCCAGCTTGCCCTTGTCTCCAGCCTGGGCTGGGGACTCGGGCGGGCTGCGACCTCTGCGTCTTCGGTGCTTTAAACTAAGCAGAGTTCGAGGCAGCTTGTTCGAAGGCAGCGGCTGGACCCTTCGAGGGAGGCAGAGGTGGAGTGCCTCGTCCTCCTTCTTTTTCGACTCACACCTCCTTTGCATGGAGGCGAGAGCGGAGCCGAAAATTCCCTCGGGAACGATGGGCATATCCAGCACATCCTCCTTTTCCCGGTCTGGGAGGTTCGTGAGGTTGAGCCATCTCGCTCTTTCCTGCACCACCATGATCCCCATTACCTTGCCCGTGGCCTGGACGGCGCGGCGTTGGACACAGAGACAAATGTCCGTGACCGCTGCCATCTCGTCCAGAGTGGCTGCCCCCGGGTTACCCGACAGGTCCTCGCAGAGCTCCGCTTGGTAAGCGGTTAGCAGCGAGGACACATTCAGGGCCCTGGCGGACAACGCTGCAGCTTTGTAGGACTTTTCAGTCATTGTCGGCTGAAAACGGTCCGACTTTGCTGGCAGCGTGGGGTTCCTGCTTGGTGACGGGCCCACCTTCGGTAGGAGGTGGGCCGCTACCAGCGGTTCCATGGGCGGTATGCGGAGCAGGCCGAGCTTCTCCATTCCGTCACAGTCTAGGGAGGAGGCACCCTGGATTGGGACCTTGTTGCTGAAGGGCCGGTCTCTCCACGAGACCGACACCTCATCCAACATCTCTGGGAAGACCGGAAGGAGTTGCCTCTTTTTCCCCGCTGCTTGGGGAAGATGTTTTCCCTCGTAGCGGGACCTGGAGGTCTCCTTGGCCATTTCAGGCCACGGGATGTTGAGTCTGGCCGCAGCGCGTTTACACACGGCCTGCAGGTCCATGCTCAGACCGGGCAAAGCTGGTGTGCTATCGCCCGGAAGAGCAGCCCTCGCTCCAGGCTTTGCAGCCTGAGCCGATGACATGAAGGTGTCCTCTTCCTGTTCATCCGACTCGGACAGGAGGAACGCCAAGGCGTCCTCTTCTTTGTCCTCCTCGTAGTCCAGCTTGAGGACACCCTCCGCGGGTGAGACCATGGTCTGGTCTAACCGGGGGCCCCAGCTTGGTAAAGCGTGGGGACCCGTTCCCGAGTGTCTTGCCGTCACCGGGTCCCGGCCTGCCAGGGCGCGGGATTCCGGTTCTGTAGCCATCGCAGAAAATGAGCCTCAGACCGACACGGAGAGGGGTTCACTCTCTGTGGCGGACACCCCCGTGTCTTGACTGCCGGCCGGCAGGTCAGTGGACATGGGGGGGTCCTGCTCCGACAGGCTAGCTTGTCGTGCTAACCGTCGGCGGAGGCTCTTTACGGTGAAGCGGACACAATGTCCGCACGAGCCGGGGTCGTCGATAGCGCCTCGGGCGTGTTCCAGCCCGAGGCAGGACGAGCAGACCTGGTGTGTGTCGGCGCCCGAGATCTTCAACCCGCAGCCACCGAGTCCCTGACTCCTCTGGTGTGAGGGAGAGGGGCGTCCATCTTGTTCGCCTCGTGGCGTGGAGAGGGCCCGCTCTCGACAGGTAGGATGGGAGAAAAAGATGTTACCACCTTGTCCTTAATCCGGAGAAAAGGACGGTGTGGGTCTTTTATTCCCAGAGAATACTGACTGGTGTGACAGTATGCTCTTTTAATCCTTTCTTCCTCCGTGGAGAGGAGAAAAGAAAAAACTTCCTCGCTACCGTGGTGTCGATAGAGAGGGAGCGAGCTAGCAACAGGTGTGCTGCTAGCTTAAAAAATCAGACCTACCTTACTTTCTCGGGGAGAGAAGGGCGAGGTCGATTTTAATACTAACTGCGTTAGTACTACCGTCTTCCTGCGAAGCAGAAGGAGTAGCCGGCGAGAGCCCGTCGACCGAAATGGGTATTTGGGTTCAGTCTGTGGACCGTTAAGCTTGTCCGGCTACTGTAGAGATGTGCTCTGAAACAAGAAGAGGTGTTTGAATGACGCATGCGTTGTGGCGCAAGCTACTTATAGGGGGTGAATTCCCTGACGCTGACATCAGACACCAGCCAATCAGGATTGGCGTAATGAGATTGATGCTTCTGTTTGCTCCGCGATGAGGCGCATCCCATAGTGAGACATCGAACGGAGTGTTATGAATGAGAACTTAATAAGCTTGTGAGGCGTTTTGCTGAACAAGATGGTAATCGCTGCATTCAGCTGTTATAGGCATGCCAACTTGATGCTCTGCTCACGGATGACTCGATGAGCATAACAAACTGTTAAGATGATGACCTTACGTGTGTAAATATATTTTTCTTTGTGGGGGTCTGCCCCCAAAAAACAGTTTTAAGTCCTGAGAAAGTCAAATAAGACGTTGTGTAAAACTACACTGCCCAGCCAAAAAAAAGTAACCACTTTGATTTACTAGGCCAGTATTTAAGGGCATTCCACTGGTAATGATAATAATAATACCCCTGCAAATAGCAACAACAACAGCAATAATAATAATAATAATAATAATAATAATAACAATAATAATAATAATAATTGGGAGGGGGGGGCGCGGCTGTTCTTGTGTTCTCTGAGGGGAGGCTCACCTTCCCACACTTTGAAAACCCCTGGTCTAAGTTATCTCAGTGGGTCTCAAACGTTTTGATCACAATTTATGTAAACACATATTTCCAAGGCACTCCTTTATAAATATTGGGATGAACAGGTTTGAAATCATTTCAATGTATACTATAGGACAGTAAACCAAAAATATCGTTTAAAACTGGAGAGATAAAAAAATCTCCAGCCAGCTAAAATCTCGTCTAGGGCACATTTGATTTAAATACAATGCTAAGAAGAGCGCTGTAATGATCTGCAGAGCAAAAGGGGATAAGAACCTTGGTTTTCCAATATTCTATCTGGCAGGGCAGGTGCTGTCTGTTTGCTGTAAAACTAAGTATCTGGGACACATCATTACAGATGAAATGGCTGATGATGATGACATAGACAGCGGCGTGTCTTATATACACAAGCTAACATGTTGGCTTGAACATTCTCTTGGTGTTGACTGTTGAGATAAGGTTAAGGTGAACCTCTTGCGAGCTTATTGTACTCCTCTTTATACTGCCCCCTTGTGGGTCAAGTTTAAGAAGGCGAGCCTCCAGAAGCTCCAGGTTGCTTATAATTATTGTTTGCGTATACTGCTTAGAAAACCAAGGTGGTGCAGTGCAAGTGAAATGTTTTGTAACGCACGAGTCAACACGTTCCATGCTCTCTTGAGAAATCTGATGTACAAATTCATCTGTCGATTGAATGTTTCTCATAACTCTGTCATTATGCTGCTTTCAAATCCGTGTCTCAGTGCTGTACGATACCAGTCACCTCTGTGGAAACATTGGTATAACTGCCTTTTTTAATTTATATTTGAGTGTTGTATGTCTGTTTTTTTTTTTTTTAAATGGACCAAGCTCATGATGATAAGAAATCAAACCGCAGCGCTTGGGGGACACAAAACAGTAAAGGTATTGAGAAACAGTGACTTTTACCTTATATCATTATTTTTTTCGGAAGGTCTACTAGTCCTAGATAGTTAATTGAGACTGAGACGCCAGCCAAATAATGAAAGAATGAGCAACTAATTAAAGTTAAGGCAAAACAATTATCCTTTCAGACTGTTAATGTCCATGGCAAGATTATTCTCAAGGAAGAGCACAATATGAAAAAGCCCTGTTGGCTGCTGACTGTATTCTAAGAGTGGACTGTTCTTAATGAGAATAGGTTTTAAGGAGATTAGACAAATAGAAAGGGCCTGTCCATTTAAAATAAGATAAAATGCATCTTTATTGATGCCCCAGGGGAAATTCAGTTTTCCACGCGATTGTTTATTTGTATTTTTGTTTTGAATACACACACAATGCAGTACAAATACACACATGTATTGGAACACAGGTATAGGTGAACATATGCACGCATAACAGGTTTTTATTTCCAAAAGTCACCAGAAGATACACGGTGCAACCAGGCCCACCTTAGGTTTTTTGTAGGCCCCCTATTTAAACAACAAATGAAAGTCATGTATAGCCTCGGCAGGCTCTGTGATCGCACTTCTCCACTCTGCTCTACGTGCGCCTGGTCCTCTCCTCCAGATGAGTGAGGTATCGGGCCTCCTTCATGTATTTGTCCGGTTGCCGTTGGCTCCCCTCCACGTAGCAAGTCCTCGTCGTCCTCTCCATCTCCTCCAACAGATAATGTCCCTCCTGTCTTTTTTTTCTCTCCCGCTACTCCATCGCTATCAGAACCAGAAGGCCTACTTGGCTCCGAGGCCCCGCGGCCGGCACCGCTGCCGCTCGGTACAGAACTCATCCGTCCTCCCTCCTCATCCCGGCCTACAGGTTTAAAATCACCTGGAAGCTTTGGCATGTTTTGTAATAGCTGCTTGTCTCGAAACTCCTTTTCCCTCAACAATTTCCTTTCCCGAGTGCCACTCTCAAACTTTCTCTCCTAAACAACCTTCATCTGTCACTCAATCACTCGCAATTTGAATAAGTCACATGTGAAACATATTCTCATTCTGATTGGCTGTTGAGTGGCGCCCACTGACTGTTTCGGAGTCATCTCTGGAATCCATCGATCTGATTGATTAGCGGAGCAAATGATCAAAATACTACGGAGGGAAGATATTTTCGTTTGGATGACTGGTCTGGGGGAAGCTCGCGAGTGTGTGTGTGTGTGTGTGTGTATTTTTGCGTTTGTGTGTATTGTGTTTGTTTCCCGGGGAAAACACTCACGAGAAACACCGGCTGTTGTTCTGCCTGCTGTGACGTCAAGTTACTCCGTTCTCCGCTTGTAATTATGCCGAAGCTTCAACGTTGTATTTATCATCTGAATTTGCCGAAACAATTTTAATATTCTGAAAGCCAAGACTTTGTTTATTTGAAACCAGATGAAAACAAACTGTAACGGACCCTGCCGTGTTATTTATGATTACTATACGCCTTACATTCATAATGTCAGCCGGAGGGAGGAGGAGTGAGTGGCGAGTGAGAGCTGTCATCTTCCCTTTACAAGCTTCAAAAATGTATTTATCGTGTGATTTTGGAAATAAAAGTTTCATATTCTTTATTATTCTTTATTTAAATGTTTTTTAAAAACATCCGGCTTCAGCCCAGGTCAGCCCGTGCATTAAGGCGGCCCTGGGTGCAACTGCCTTTTTGTGTCTCTTTGTGTGCCTCAGGTTGTTGACAAATACATAAAAAAACGTTAGGACTAGTTCATGACATTACGAGTATTTTAGATAATAAATAGAGTTGTGCAGCCCTATTTATTGACCTTTCCAAAGCGTTTAATACCGTCGATCATCGCATCTTAAAGCAGAGGCTACTCAGTATTGGCATATCCAGCCATGCAGTGGGATGGTTTGTGAACTAACTCTCTGAAAGGTCCCAATGTGTTCACTTTGATGGGCTCACTTCTGAGTGGTTGAACATTGCTAATGGTGTTCCTCAGGTTCTGTTTTAGGTCCACTTTTATTCTCCATATATATCAACAGTTTAGGTGAAAATGTGGATGAAGCTACTTTACATTTTTATGCGGATGATACCATGATGTACTGTGCAGGTCCCTCATTTAAGCAGGCTGGTGTTAAATTACAGGCTGTTTTAACATTATTCAGACTCAGCTCGCTGAGCTTAAGCTTCTTTTAAATGTTGAGAAAACCAAGGTAATGCTATTTTCAAAAGCTAAAAAGACTCCAGAGACTGTTTTGGATATTGTTACTATGCAAGGACAAGTACTAGAAGTGGTTGCCTGTTATAAATACCTAGGTATCTGGCTTGATGATTGTCTTACTTTTAAACTTCATGTCAATAACCTGCTTAAAAAGCTGAGGGTTAGACTAGGTTTCTTTTTCAGAAACAAGTCCTGTTTCTCACTTGAGGCCAGGAAAAGGCTAGTCACTGTGACCTTTTTACCTGTGCTAGACTATGGTGATTTGATCTATATGAATGCACCTGCCCATTGCCTGGAAAAGTTAGATGCTACTGTATCACATGCACTGAGATTTGTTACGAACTGTAAAGCACATACTCATCACTGTACCCTGTCTGCCTTCACTAACTGTACGGAGGCTCAGTCATTGGTACATGTTTATCTATAAAGCCATGTTGGGTAAACTACCAACTTATATGTTCTTTGATCTCACAGAGAGTGGCAAGTATATATTGCCTGAGATCCCAGGATGTGTTTTTATTACATGTGCCAAGTGCTAGGACTGTTTTAGGTACTAAAGCTTTTTATGTGTGCTGCTCCTCTAGCTTGGAACACTATGCAAAAAAACCTGAAACTGAGCATTTTGGTTCCCTTGCATAATTTTAAAGCTCGGATAGATGAAATGTTATTAGATATCTGTCATTGTGAATTGGTTGCTAATGTATACCCCTGTAATTATGTTGTATTGATGTCCTTTTTGTTTTCTGTTGTTTTTATGTGTAACCAATGTGCTGCAGGTTTCCCTTGAAAAAGAGATCGTTGATCTCAATGGGATTTTCACCTGGTTAAATAAAGGCTACACATATCTAAACTTTGACAGTCAACACTTGAAGGCCCACTATTTGGCATTCATAAGCAGTTATACAAAATGTTTTACATATGTAAATGTGTTTACATACCGAGTTGTTTGTATTGAGATTATGAACTAATTTATTAAGTGAGCATGGATGAAAAAAAAATGTTGTACCTTGTTAAAAATTATTTTCCTAGGCTTTTCCTCCTTAAATTATGGCAGAGGAAAAGATAGACAGAAAGGGGGAGAAGGAGGGGGATGACATGAAGATTATAGATTATTAAGTACAATTTTAAAACTTGTTTGATTTTATATATACAGTCAAGTAGAATATTAGTGTAATGGTGGTATATTGTAGATCAACTAAGATCATGTCTAAGAAATAATTGAAATATAGGTACCCTTTCTGAAACTTAACTAAAATGCTAAACACTTTTATAGATAGGGTGAGATCTTTTGTAACGGCCCATTATACCTTTATTTTGATACACTTTCAGTCTTTAAGAATCAAATTGGTGATTCACTTTTTGTTTGTACTGGGCAAAAGGCAACAAAACACCCTATTCCCAAAAACATACAACAGCTGGAATCTTATCCTTGGTGTTTTTCTGGATCATTGTTTTACAAGTAAAACAATCAATAACATGATTAATGGTTTACTGTTGATTGCAATTACCCAAAAAATCTGTAAAAATCAAATCACCAGTGTCCAGATTAAAATACCTTTATTAATTCATATTTAAAATGCTTCCATCTCACAGTTGAAACGGTGTCAAGCACGCAGTATCTGCAATATCTGCTGAAATGTCATTGAAATGTCACCCTGACTACAACAAACAAACTAAGCAAACATCCATAGTCATGATGCCCTGTGAGGGTTAAACTTCGAAGCAAAGTCGATGCAGCCAGCAATCTCTTTTTTTTAACTGCCTCAAAAAATATGAATAAGTTAAGACAAAAAAGATCCCAGCCAACACCTAAAGCAAATTACATCAGTACGAAACATTAAATAAAATAAAGGATCCTTGGATTAACGAAAAATCTAAGTTTACTTATTTAAACCTATAAACAATACATTTCTTTTGAGAAATGGTTTGCCTTTTTCTATGTTTATCTGTTATATTTTTTATATTTACCAAACATTTACATATACAGCAAAAAACTGAAATATGTTTAAAAAAGTACGATTTATTGTCAGAAAACAAAAAACATCAACTGTTATATAAAATAAACAGCAAACTGTTTGAAACACGATACTTAACTTTTGACTTCGCATATGCTAGAAAAAGGTCAGGTGACCCTAACTTTTCATTCACTGATACACAACCTCCCAAACCCAAACCAGTGATTTAATAGGAGGATCGAATTGGCTGTATCAATCAAACTTGGCAGGGTTCATATCCTACCTCAGCTATCCAGAAGTGTGAACTATAAAAGACCGGCATTCACTGCAAAGATTCACAATCCATCAGCCATGAGAGTGATTGTGCTTGCCCTGACCTTGGCCTTCGTGGGTGAGTATTATCTCTGATTTTGAGAACATTTCATATTTAAAAGAAAATGAAGTTTTTATCAGAAACAGAAAATAACTTTGTCAGAGACAAAAAACAAGACAAGACATGAAAAAGTGAATTTTGCATAATAGGTGACCTTTAAAACATTTAAACATATTTTATAACTTGAATTTCTGAGATTTCAGTACTACTTTTCTGTCTGATTTTCTTTAGCATCAAATTGCCTTCTTAAATTTGATCATATTCATTATATGCCATTGTATATTTGATGCTTGTATGTTACACTACAGGCTTACTGGTTGATAGTTCCAGTGATCCTGCTTTTAAAAGTCAAATTAGGATGTGAGAGATTGCTATATTATAATATAAAATAGAATATAATGTTATTGAACTTAAAAAAAAAATCAAGGGACCAGAACATAAAAGACTATCTATTAATATTATAAAGAATAAGAGATTACAATATCAGTATCAGAATAACAACATAAGAACACCTGAAATTATCATGTAAGAAAAATACACAGTATCTGGATGTTTAAATACATTGAAATCAAAATATTTCCTACTTTCAACCCTACCTTAAAATGTATTGCTGTTATTATATTATATGAACAATAAAAGCAATTGCATTGTAAATTAGTAGATTTAATAGTTTCACAATGTTCTTGCTGGATTATTAATATATTTTTTATCTGATTTCAGCTGCTCAGCCCCATAACTATGGTAAGTCAATTCATTTATTATTATCAGTAAGATACAGCTTCTACCTATAAATACCTGGATGCACAATGCATTGCAACATTCACCACAACTACATTTCCACAGGAATAATTGTGGTAAAATACAATCTACTTGATAATATGAAGTGATATAAATTGTTATTACAGCTCCTGATTTTGCTGCCGGTAACACTTATGTCTACAAATATGAGACACTGCTCCTGGGCGGTCTTCCGGATCAAGGTTTGGCAAGAGCCGGACTCAAAATGAGCAGCAAAGTTCTCATCAGTGCAACAGGTCAAAATACATTCATGCTGAAGGTAAACAATAAAATCAGTTGCACGCAACAATCCTCTCAGTTTTAAAATGCAATTTGTCCTGTAATAAATTGTATTTTTACACTCTAGCTTGCTGAACCAGAGATCGCTGAGTTCAGTGGTGTCTGGCCCAAGGATCCTTTAGTCCCAGCACCAAAGGTGATCGCAGCCCTGGCCGCTCAGCTCTCGAATCCTGTCAAGTTTGAGTATGCCAATGGTGTTGTTGGAAAAATCTTTGCCCCTGAGGTAATCTCAACAACGGTGCTGAACGTCTACAGAGGTATCCTGAATGTTCTTCAGCTCAACATCAAGAGGACACAGAATGTCTATGAGATGCAGGAGGTTTGTCAAAGATCCTTCAGAACTGATACGAAATCCATTATAGGAAGTTGAATCTCTCTAGTAAACTTACACTCTTCTTTTAAGGCTGGAGCTCAGGGTGTGTGCAAGACCCTTTATGCCATCAGTGAAGACGAAAGTGCTGAACGCATCCATTTGACAAAGACCAGGGACCTGAACCACTGTCAGGAGAGGGTGATGATGGATATAGGATTGGCATACACTGAGAAATGTGTAACGTGTCAGCAGGTAGGTTAAAACTAATTTTGTGTCACGCATTCATCTATAAAAGTAGAAAACGTTGCATTACTGAGCAACTATGTGGTTTGTTTTCACAGGATTCAAAGAACCTGAGAGGAGCTACAGCATACAATTACGTCTTGAAGCCTGTTGCTAACGGCATCCTGATCTTGGAGGCAACAGTCAATGAAGTGATCCAGTTCTCACCTTTCACTGAAATGAATGGAGATGCTCAGATGCAGACAAAGTAAGTCAGCTGATAGTGTACTAAGAAGGATGGAGTAATGGCCACGTTTTTGTTCTAATGGAGCTGCATTACTTTCAAGGCAATCCTTGGTCTTCCTTGAGATTCAGAGAGCCCCTATTGTACCCACCGCGGTTCAGTATCTTCAACGTGGATCTCTCAAGTACGAGTTCTCCACTGAGCTTCTTCAGACACCCATTCAGCTCATCAAGATCATCAACGTCAAGGCTCAGGTAAAGTCTCAGACTGCTTTAGAATATATTAAATAAATATCTGAATCTATTCCATATATAACTAATCCACCTTCAATTACCTGTTCTTAGATTGTGGAGACTCTGAATCATCTGGTTGCCCACAACGTTGAGAGAGTCCATGAAGATGCACCTCTGAAGTTTTTGGAACTCATTCAGCTCCTCCGTAATGCACGTTTTGAAGACCTGGAAATGCTCTTCAGCCAATACAAAACCAAACCTGCCTACAGGTGACTTTAAGTGTTTGAACATTTGAATTACATTTAAGAAAATATATGGAAACAGGTTCACTCAATCCATTGTCCTCTTCCAGACAGTTGATCCTGGATGCAATCCCTGCCACTGGAACTCCTGCCACTCTGACATTCATCAAGGATAAATACATGACTGGTGACTTGTATGTTGCTGAAACTGCTCAGGCTTTGTTTGCATCTATTCACATGGTGACAGCAAACCCTGAGGCCATCACGATCATGCTGGTAAGTACCTGACAAAGCAAAATACTTTGTTGTAATAAGAATTGAGGTATGAAACATTTCTGATTGTTGCTTTCTTTTAGGCAATGACAGTCAACAACAAGATAATGAACAACCAAATTCTGCGTAAGATCGTCCTCCTTGGATATGGTACCATGATTGCAAAATACTGTGCTGAGATGGCTGTCTGCCCTGCTAAACTTATTAAGGTGAACAAATGTTTGTCTTGACATATTACTCTTCTTCACATTTCTAAATGATGGATCAAGTTCTAAATGTCTCCTTTCCCTTTCATCAGCCCATCCAAGACCTCCTTGCAGAGGCTGTTGTTAAAAATGTGATCCAGGACATCATCCTGCTCCTGAAGGTTTTGGGAAACGCTGCCCATCCTACTAGCCTTAAGCCCATCACAAAGGTCCTGCCCATTCATGGCACTGCAGCGGCATCTCTGCCCATGAGAGTCCACGCTGATGCCATCCTGGCCCTGAGGAACATTGCAAAGAAGGAGCCTAGAGCGGTAAATACTAAATACCAAAGAGAATTTAAAATGTTCTAGTTATTACACATAACATGAAAATGACTTTGCTTTCTCGTGTAAAACAGGTTCAAGAATTGACCATTCAGCTTTACATGGACAAGGTTCTTCACCCAGAGCTTCGTATACTTGCATGCATTGTGCTGTTTGAGACAAGGCCTCCAATGGGTTTGGTGACAACTCTTGCCAATATTGTGAAGACAGAGCAGAATCTGCAGGTAGCAAGCTTCACTTATTCTCACATGAAGTCCCTGACGAGGAGCACTATCCATGCCAGAGTGTAAGAGCACTTAATGATCCCAATTCATCATCAAGTCTATATCCATTAATTATGTTACTCAGCTACTCTCTCTGGTGTCATTTTAGTGCTGCAGCTTGCAACGTCGCCATAAAGCTCTTGAGCCCAAGGCTAGACAGACTGAGCATATGTTTCAGCAAATCCATCTACATGGATGTCTATAACAGTAAGGCTCATCTCATATGCTATGTCACACCCCCCTTATCCCCCATTTTTTCTGGAACATCAACTAACTGCCTTTTGTCGAACATTTACAGATCCCTTAATGCTTGGTGCTGCTGCCAGCGCTTTCTACATCAATGATGCTGCCACCATTCTGCCCAGATCCTTGATGGCTAAAACCACTGCCTACCTGGCTGGAGCTGCTGCTGATATTCTGGAGGTAAAATAAGAAAAAAAACATTGCCTCTAATCTACATACTTGGTCTTTTAATACAAATAAAAAAAAACCTTTTCAACATTTTGTTTTTTTTCCTAGGTTGGTGTTAGAACTGAGGGACTCCAGGAGGTTCTTCTGAAAAACCCTGAACTCGTTGACAATGTTGACAGGATCACCAAGATGAAGCGTGTTATTAAGGCTGTAAGCAATTAAACATCAGGAAGTTGCAAATATGTAATAGCAAACATGGAACATAACAAAACATAACACACCAGACTTGTCTTTTTACAGCTTTCTCAGTGGAAGGCTCAGCCCAACAGTGCACCTCTGGCATCCGTCTATGTCAAATTCTTCGGACAAGAAATTGCCTTCGCCAACATCGACAAAGTTTTGATTGACCAGGGCATTGCGGTATGTTTCAAATGACTATTTGTCAATCTCAAGATTACGTTTCCAAACCAATTGTTTATCACAATAATTATGATAATTGTTTCCCTACAGTTTGCCACTGCACCCCCTATGAAGGAATTGGGTATGAACGCTCTCAAGGCTCTGCTGGCTGGTACTTCCATGAACTTCACTAAGCCCCTGCTTGTCACTGAAGTGAGGCGTATCCTGCCAACTTCTGCAGGTCTTCCAATGGAGCTCAGTTTTTACACCGCTGTCGTGGCTGCTGCATCTGTTCAAGGTGATCAAGTCCCACATATTTACTCAAGTCTAGTTTGCCAATCAAAAAAGGTGCTGATTTGCTCTAGATTGAAAACATTTTTAATTCCGGATACAGCCATAAAAAGTCAAGGTTATCTTGGGTCCAATTATAGTGGTGTTGAACCTTTTTATTTGTTTTCTCAGTCAAGGCCATCACAACACCACCTCTGCCAGAAAACTTCCTTCTTGCTGACCTTCTGAAGACTGACATACAGCTTGAGACTGAGGTCAAACCAAGGTAGGTTCAATCTAACTTTTTTTAAAGTAGAGCGTCCAAAATACAACACAATACTGTATAACATCCCAATGTCCTCTTCTTCCAGCATTGCTTTGAACACATTTGCTGTGATGGGAATAAACACCCTCTTACTCCAGGCTAATGTGATGTCAAGAACTAAACTCAACACCAGGGTCCCATCCAAATTCAACGCAAGACTCAACTTCACCGAGGACTTCTTTAAGATTGAATTTCTGCCCGTTGCTGTGCCTGAACAATTTGCAACTCTTAAGTAAGCCCAACATTTTGAGCTTAATGTATACCCTGGAAAATATTAAAGTCCTGTCACTCCTATGATGTATTTATCTAAGGAATATATTTGATTATGTTTTTGTTTATCAATCAACAGTGTTGATACTTTCGCTGTGTTAAAAAATGAGGAGGATCATCCTGCTGCAATAATCACCCCCATTATCCCACCCAAACTCGTGCCGTCCTTTTCTAAGCTTGTTTCATCTGCTTCTGCTAGTTTGGTGAGCTTTAAACATTGTCTTTAATGATAGCAAAACAAATATCTACATTTCCAACATAGTTAACATTTCTTTCTTTTCATAGTCAAAGTCTTCAGAGATCCTTAGCCAGGAGGTCGAAGCCCCCATCATTACACCCAAAGCAGTGCGGTTTGAGAAGAAGTATTGTGCTAAAGCTGTTGCCCTTGGAATGAAGGGATGTTTGAGGGTTGCCACTGAGAATGCTGCTTCCTTCCAGGATGCTATTTTGTACAAACTGGTTGGAAAGCACTCTGCTGCTCTCTCCTTAAAACCAAGTAAGTATTATAGAATCAGTCCTTACAGCATTTTGTAGAAGCAGTGTGCATAAAGCAATCGTTAATATATGATCTAATGATACTTTCAGTTGAAGGAGAGGCCATTGAGCGACTGGAACTTAAGGTTCAGATTGGACCAAAGGCTGCAGACATGCTTGTTAAACAGATCAACCTGAGTGAAGACATTCTTGAAGAACAACCACTTATGATGAAGCTGAAGAAACTCCTGGTCCCTGATCAGGAGGTCAAATCATCTTCCTCTTCTAGCTCCAGCAGCTCTCGCTCAAGCCCTAGATTTCGCAGCAGCAGCAACAGCAACAGCAGCAGCAGCAGCAGCAGCAGCAGCAACAGCAGCAGCAGCAGCAGCAGGGCCTCCACATCTGTGAGCGGAACCAGCTCGGCATCTACCCTTGCATCACTCTTTCGTGCTAGCTCAAGCTCCTCCAGCTCCAGTGCTAGTCTTTCAAAGGTAAACATGGTAGAATCGAAAGGTGACTACATATGAAAGTAAGTCTGGAATCTAACAAAATGTTCCTTTTAAACAGCCACTGATTGCTCGCAAGTTCCAGAATAACCACAAGTTGCAGGTATGTTTGGATGGTGCTTCAAACCATGACAATATATTGTACAGTTTGAACATGTTAACTTCTGTTGAAGCTTTCTCATGGTGGACTTCTGTACATTATCATTGCAGACTCTCAACACTCAAGCATCTGCCGTTTCCACAAGCAGAAGCAGTGCCTCAAGCTATGAGGCCATCACCACACAGGTAAATCTTGGTCATATATTAAATTAGATAATCCTTCTTCTTATTGATTTACTGATTGGTTTGTTGTTGTACTCAAATTATTCAACCCTGATTGATCCCACAGAACAAATTCCTTGCCAAACATCTTGCTCCTATCTTTGCAATCATCGCCCATGTCATCAAAGTCGACAAGAGGGAGATTGGATACGAAGTGGGAGGCTACTTGGACAGACCTACCTCCAGACTTCAGATTGTTCTGGCTGCCTTGGCTGCCGATGACAACTGGAAGCTCTGTGTTGATGGAGTTCTTCTTAGCAAACACAAAGTCACAGTAAGACACTTGCTTATTGAATAGATAATAGGGCATAATATAAAAAGGTAACTGTTAAAACCAGCTGCCTTAACTTCACATCTGCTGTTTCTGAATAGGCTCAAATCGCCTGGGGAGCACAATGCAAGCAGTACGACACAATGATCACAGCCGAGACAGGTCTTCTTGGAAAAAGCCCTGCAGCTCGCCTCAGAGCGACCTGGAAAGAACTGCCTTCTGCCCTTAAACGCTATGCAAAGAAGTATGAACCCTCATACACACTGCCTTTACACTATTCACATACAATATACACTATTTTAAATATCTGATATTTGGAAAATAATTCACAGGGTTTATAACTACATTCCTGCACCAGCTGGCGTTATCAAAGGAAAGGATGAAACAAGCGTCAATCAGCTATCCTTAACAGTGGTTGCCACATCTTCCAAAACTATTGAACTCATTTTGAAAGCACCAACCGTAAGAATAATTATGTGCTTCTTCCAATATATAAGGTCATGTTTGGTTTGAGATTTATTTACTCGTAATTATGAATTATTCTGTCTACAGCGTACTGTCTATAAGCTGGACCTGCATCTTCCAATGGCTATGCCACTTGAAAAAATCAAGGGTCTTACCCCCTTCGATGAGGTTATTGATAATGTCAACTACATCCTTGCAGAGGCTGGCACAGGTAATGAATGACCTTAGTGTTTAAAATTAAATGCACTGACAGTTACCTTTGGCTCATGATAATAATTAAATCATTTTTTAAATTCTCAGCAGCTGAATGTAGCTTTGTCAACAACATATTGACCACATTCAACAACAGAAAATACAAGAACGAGATGCCCCAGTCTTGCTACCAAGTTATGGTACAGGATTGTACCAATGAGCTTAAATTCATGGTTCTGCTGAGGAAGGATCAAATTGGACAGACCGACATCAACGTGAAAATCGCTGATATGTGAGTGTCCATTAAAAAACAAACACAAAAACTGTCCACAAATGGACAAAACTAAACAGGATTTTCCTTTTTCCACTTGCAGCGATATTGACGTGTACCTTAAGAACGGGGAAGTGATGGTGAAGGTCAATGGAAAGGACATACCCACCAACAACCTGCCATACCAGCATCCCACAGGTTTCTATACACATTAATGTCCCCCTTAACATCTTTTACTGGTGTAAAATAGGGTTGAAGATATGACTATGAAACTGTTACTTGCTTACAGCTCCAATCCAGATCAAGTCTAAGGATGGAGGTATCTATGTGTCCGCTCCCAGTCTGGGTCTACATGAAGTCTACGTTGGCAAGAACCTTTGGAGGGTAAATGAAACACTAACTAGGAACAATTTAATAAAAAATACATAACATTGAAAGATCTATTCATGTAAATCCAAAGTTGTTTCTTTGTTCTATAACTAATGTGCAATTCTTAAAACTGATTGCCATGTCTAATATGATCTTGCAATGCAGATTAAAGTTGTGGACTGGATGAAGGGACAGACCTGTGGACTCTGTGGAAAGGCTGACGGAGAAACCAGACAGGAGTACCGCACACCCAACGGACGCTTGACAAAGAGCGCAGTCAGCTTCGCTCATTCCTGGGTTCTCCCAGCCGAGAGCTGCAGGGACACCACCGGTGAGACCTAAAGTTCATTGTGAAATTAGTTTTACAGCAACATCCTTTTGCACTGATATAAAACAATAGTAAAACATTTGTTAATTGTGAGAGCTGATCTTTTAAACATGCACGATGCACTTAGTCCTACAGAAACTCACCAATCACCCTTGTTCTCTCTCAGAGTGCCGCATGAAGTTTGAATCTGTGCAGCTGGAAAGTCAGATACCCATCCATGGCCAGGAATCTAAATGCTTCTCTGTTGAGCCTGTGCTGCGCTGCCTGCCCGGCTGCTTCCCTGTGAAGACCACCTCTGTCACTGTTGGCTACCACTGCCTGCCTGCTGGTGAGTCTTGTAAAGAAGTCACAGTTGGTTCTATTTAAATAATAAGTAAAAATACACAGTTACTGATTGTTCCCCTTTTTTCCCTTGTGCAGATGCTGCCCAGAATCGCCCCGAGATTATCTATGATATGAGCGTGGACCTGAGGGAAACAGCAGAAGCCCACCTCGCTTGCAGCTGCACTGCTCAGTGTGCTTAATAATATTAACTTCTTTCAATAACTTGCATTATGTTTTGAATAAAATTCATTTCAAAGAAAACATTCTGTTATTAAGTTATTTCAATTATTGGGGCTTGCATTACTTAATAAAAATAATGTAATGGCACAAGTTGTTGCATTCGAAAACATGCTTTAATTCAAAGGTTTAAGTGTCATATGCACAAAAGCTAGTGTAGTTGTTAGGAAATCTAATCCTGCCAATCCGGCCTGCCAAGTTTGTAAGACACAATAGGCGCTTTCACACCTGTCATGGCCTGGCTCTTGGCCATAACAAAAAGTGTGGAAAGGACAAGAATATATATAAGAAAATATATTTATTAACCAGAACTCAACGGGAACCAAAACTAACATAAAGGCAAGGCAAAAGTATAAGAGAGAGTGGCCGCCCAGAACAGGTCCTCCGCGGAGAGAGTGATCGAGACTCTGGCTCAGGCCTTTCAATCCTCCGGTGCCAGCAGCCAGGTGTGCTCAATCAGCACTGACACAAACAGAGGGAGAACATTAAAGGGCCATACACACACCACAGGAGACAGTAAAGCAGGGGTCGTCACCCCCCCCCCCCCCCCCTTAAAGTCAGTGTCCCTAGGGCCACCGGCATAACAAACCAACCCCATCTCAAACAAAAACAAAAAACCAACCAGTAATGAAAAATAAAAGACATATGGTACCCTATTTTAAAGAAAACCAACAATTGTAACATACTATCTTCATACTGCCAACCGCGCCTCCAACGACCAACCACAACTTTAGCAACACAGGTACCTGAGAAGCACACTTTAAAAAGATGGGCAGAGCGAGAAAGATTTACAAAACAGTATGAAAGACAATACATAACAGTCAAGGCCAAACTAACAACTACCTAGTGCTGATGTCACTTCTTCTTCTGCTTTGGGTTTACTGGCAGGCCGCAAAAAGCTAAATCGCCGGAAGCGCCGACACCTCCTCATCACTCCACCGCTCCCACGTTTTATTTTGTGTTGCCATAAGTTAGTCTCTCTCTGTTGGTGCGCTGGGCTAATGCTAATAATGCTAATGTGAGCAAATAAAATGGCGGCTTCACAAAACTTTTCGGAGTTTTACGGGCGTGGTTTGCAATTCAGAAATTGGAACCTTTTCCTCTCCAGGAAAGTACCACCTCTCTAGCAGGGACTGAAAAGGGGTGAAAAGATTCCCGAAAAAAAGTTCTAGTTCCAGATCTTTTTGGTGTGAATGCAAAATCCCAGGAACTATCGGAACTATTCCTGGGAAAAGTACTCCGGCTTGAAAGCGCCTAATAAGACATGAAAGAAATACCGAAGTAAAAAAAAGTGCAAAACAAACAGTGCAAGGGATACAATGTTGAAAGTAAAATGCAGAAATAAGTCAAATTTGTACTAGTGTTGCACGGTGTACCGATACTTGAAAGGTACCGCGATACCCTGCTGTTAAAAACGTTACGATTCCTCCGTTTCATTAGTATCGGTACTTTAAGAATGACGGGGAAAAGTACTCCGGTGAGAAAGCGCCGTTTTAATAAGAGCCGTGTGTATTCAGCGCTCTGCTTCCACTCCCTGCACTGCAGCCGTGCCTGCAGTCCCTCCCCTCTTAAGCACACTCTAAGTCCCTCCCCTCTCTCGTGCACGCGCTAGCTGCACGTGAGAAAGCGAGAAGCATGGCTGCAAGTGGGAGTGCAACTGCCGCTGCGCCTCGGCTTGTTGACAAAAAAGACGCCAGAAGCGAAAAACCAAAAAGTTGTTTATAGATGATGCTTAATTGTATTTAATACAAATTCTAGTCATTTATTTTATGTATTGTTCTCATTGTTTAAAAGTTTGTGTTATGGTTATGGTTCTGGTGTGAAATAAAGCACAATAATTACATTTAAGACTGTTTCCCTTTTTTTAAGAAAAGTATCGAAAAATAATCAAAATCGCAATTCTTGACTTGGTATCGGTATCGAAACCAAAATGTTGGTATCGTAACAACACTACTTTGTATATGTAAGATTGAATAAATGTGTCAAATGACTGTACAGCAGAACAGATACTGTATAATGATATATAACTGTGGATATATGGAATTACTACCAGCATCTCGACACCACATGCTGTGGAAGAATGCTGGACTTTCATGGATAACGCCCTTGTCCACCCTTCAGGCGGTGTCTGCATCCCCCCCAGATGGAAGACTTGTAGGCAGGTTTGAGAGCTCCCAGGCTGTGGAGGTACAAAAGGCCCATGCTCCCTGTGTCACGATTCTCATGTTATGTCACGTTTGTAGTTTTGTCTGTGTTGGTATTTTTCTTGTCTTTGGGTTTCCTGTTTTATTGTGTAAAGTGTTCACCCCCGTTTCCTGCCTGTCTGCTTTCTGTCTGTTTCCCTCCCTGATTACCCGATTGTGTTCACCTGTTGTCCTTGTGTTTCTCCTCCCCTGTCCAGCTGTGTCTTGTTCTGTGATTACCCTTCTGTGTATTTAGTCTAGTCTTCCCCTGTGTTCCATGTCGGTTCATTGTTTCCCCTCCATGTTATTCCACGGTCTGTGTTCCTTGTGCTGCTTTGGATATTTTGGATTCTGCCTTGTTTTTGCCACAGCTTTATTATTTAATAAAGCTCGCTTTTCGTTATTCTGCATTTGAGTCCTACCTGCTTCACCCATTCGTAACAGAATGAACCGACCACATTTGGACTCAGCAGATTTTAATGTTTTGGCCCCACAGGCGGAATGTCTTGGGTACTCTCTGGAGTACATTTTTTACATCTGGAAGAACGCCTCATCTAGACGGGGTAAAGAGGCTGCTTTGAAGGAGGCACGCCGGGAGGTTGCTCGCAAGCCCTGGCTCAGGAGCTTGTTGCCTGAGTGGCTACAAACCTTTACAAGTAGCCCTGAAGAATTGTCACAAGCTTATAACCCTTTCCTGGGATCCGACTACTGTCCTGTTGAAGGTCCACAGAGTCTCCAAAAAGCCTCTAGGAGACGCAGGGCCAGGATTCCAGCCCGTGCTCCAACAGCCATGATCCCGGCTTCAGTTCCGGTTTCCACAGCCATGGATCCATGCACCAGTACCGGCCCGCAGAGCTATGTTTCCTTGCTCGATTACCTGGCCCACACAGCCATGGTCCAGGCCTCTGTTCCGGTTCCAGCGGCTCCAGTTCCAACCTCAGACCTTTTCTCAGGAACCCGTCTGGTGTTTGGAGGTCCACGGAGCCTCCAAAAGGTCTCTGGAAGATGCAAGGCCAGGATTCCAGCCCATACTCCAGCGGCTCCGGCTCCAGTGCCGGTCCCAGCAGCCATGGTTCCGGCCCCAGTCCTGGTCCCAGCTGCCATAGTCCCTCCTCAGGTCACTTTCCTAGTCACTTCTCTAGTCCCATCTCAAGTCCCTTCCCAAGTCCCTTCCAGAGTCCCTTCCCAAGTCCCTTCTCTAGTCCCTTCTCTAGTCCCATCTCCAGTTCCCTCTCGAGTTCCATCTCTAGTCCCTACTCAAGTCCCGCCTCTAGTCAATTCTCTAGTCCCATCTCTAGTCCCTCCTCTAGTCACTTCTCGAGTCCCCTCTCCAGTCCCCTCTCGAGGTCCCTCCTTTAGTCCCTGCTCTAGTCCCTCCTTTAGTCCCTCCTCTAGTCCCCTCTCTAGTCCCTCCTCTAGTCCCCTCTCTAGTCCCTCCTCGAGTCCCCTCTCTAGTTCCCCTCCTCTAGTTCCCCTCCTCTAGTCCCTCCTCTTGTTCCTCCTCTAGTCTCTCCTCTAGTCCCCTCTGGAGTTCCGTCTCTAGTTCCCCTCTCGAGTCACGTCTCAAGTCCCTACCCAATGTCCTGGTCTGTTGGAGGTTCCGCTGGGGGTCCTGCCAACTCCATGTCCTGTCCCGTTGGAGGCCCCGTCGACTACTCCTCTGCCGGGGGTCCTGCCAACCCTTTGTCCCGTCCCGTTGGAGGTCCCGCCGTCTGCTCTCCTGCCGGGGTTCCTGCCAGCTCCTTGTCCCATCTCGTTGGAGGTCCCACCGACTGCTCTCCTGCCGGGGGTCCTGCCAACCCTTTGTCCTGTGCCGTTGGAGGCCCCGCCGACTGCTCTTCTCCCGGGGGTCCTGCCAGCTCCTTGTCCTGTCCCGTTGGAGGTCCCGCCGACTACTCTCCTGCCGGGGGTCCTGCCAACTACTCTTCTGCCGGGAGTCCTGCCAACCCTATGTCCTGTGCCGTTGGAGGTCCCGCCGACTGCTCTCCTGCCGGGGGTCCTGCCAATCCTATGTCCTGTTCCTCTGGGGGTCCCGCCGACAACTCTTCTGCCGGGGATCCTGCCAACCCCTTGTCCTGTTCCGTTGGAGGCCCCACCATCACCTGTCTCACCGGGGGTCCTGCCAACTACTGGTCCTCTTCCGTGGGGGATCCTGCCGAAGCCTGTCCCACTGGCTCCGGTTCCTGTTCGGCCGACACCGGGTCCTGCCCGGCCTCCGGAGCTGTCTGGTCTTCGCCCTCGAGCCCGGCCCCCTGAGAGCCGCGGTCTTCTCCCTCGAGCCCGGCCCCCTGAGTGCCGTGGTCTTCGTCCTCGGGCCCGGCCCCCTGACTCTTCCTGCCACTGCTTTTGCCCTCATGCACGGCCCCCTGAGTTTGCCCGCTGTGGCCTTCGCCCCTTTTTGAACTTTGCCTTGCCCCCAGGCCGTCCACCCGAGACCCCCTCCTTGGTCTCTGCCTTGCCCCCGGGCCTTCCGTCCGAGACCCCGTCCTTGGTCTCTGCCTTGCTCCCGGGCCTTCCGCCCGAGACCCCCTCCTTGGTCTCTGCCTTTCCCCCGGACCGTCCGCCCGAGACCCGTCCTCCAGACCCCCTCCACCCACCCTTTCTTGGCCCTAGTTCTGTGATTACCCTTCTGTGTATTTAGTCTAGTCTTCCCCTGTGTTCCATGTCGGTTCATTGTTTCCCCTCCATGTTATTCCACGGTCTGTGTTCCTTGTGCTGCTTTGGATATTTTGGATTCTGCCTTGTTTTTGCCACAGCTTTATTATTTAATAAAGCTCGCTTTTCGTTATTCTGCATTTGAGTCCTACCTGCTTCACCCATTCGTAACACCCTGCCCTCTTGGGTTTTACGATGGATGGCAAGAGTAAAGACAAAGGCCTGAGATGTTGGTGCAGACAACAAGACAACAATGTCCATCTCAATGTTAGCAAAACCAAGAAGCTGATTTTGGCTTACAGGATGCAAAAGAGAGGGGACACGCCCTTTGTAGGAGCTTAAGGTTGTTCAGTATTTCATATCAGTGAGGACCTGACTAAACCAATCACACAAGTTTCATCCCCAAACAATAAGACAGCAGCTCTTCTTCTGCGGGCTGTGGAGGTTCAACAAGGACTTCAGGATACTCTGTAACTTCCTCACTGGCTGCATTATTTTAATATCAAGCCGTTGCATATCGACTGTGTATAATATTTCATTTTTTTACATTTTGTTTTATCCAATTATTTGTACCTGTAGATAGTTAAATAATAATATTAATGCATTTTACTTGCACCATTTCCTCACTTTTTATTGCCAACAACAAAGCTGTAGCTATTCTGCAAATGACAACAAAGCCTTCGAATCTTGCATAATGTGAGGGAGTAGCCTACTGGTACACTTTTTTATTATACAAATAATGAACATTTTAAACTTTGATAACCACTGCAGGAACACTCGAAAGACAATTGACAAAAGGAAACTAGTCACAATAAACAAACATTTAAACTGCTTGCTGTTGAAGGCATTCAGGGTAAAATATGTTGGCTAACCATTACATTAGGGGTGGGGAACCTTTTTCCTCTCGAGTGCCATTTACATTTTTTCAACATCCTCCGAGGGCCGTACAAATGATTGACTTCTGCTTAAAAATCACAGCCCATTCATTTGGCCTTTCTTTCATTCTGTGCAAATAAAAAGCAACCTCTTAATTCAGATATCTTGCCATGACTCACGTATGCATGCATGATTGTGGCATGACCACCAAACAGAAAGATATAGACACAAGATGTGTGCAAATGTATTTAGTTTCCTATCCATGTGGACATGATTTAAGTGGGGGGGACCTAACCTCCTCTAGGGGGTCCGGGGGGGCATGCTCCGGGAAGTTGAAAGCATCAATCTGGTGCACTTTGAGAGCAAAATTAATAGATCTATGGATACATCTCTCAACATCTATATGAAACAGAACTGTAAGCAGATTTACTTTTTCTTTATCGATATTTTACAAATCACTCTCCTTTTAAACTGTATTCTTGTTTATTAATAACAACTTTTTTTTACTGTCATTTAGTATTTTATACCTGTTTACTTTATTCTCTTGTTTTTTTATAACTATAATGATCATATAAAGACGTGCCTTTACCTCACTGGTTGTAGAAAAAGCTTCTTATATTTGTTAGCATAGCTAGCTAACCAGATGCTAATAACAACAAAGTTATTGACTGTATGATCAGTATGACAGAGGAGCAGATCGCCACTGGGCTTACAACTAAAGACACAGCCACGCAAAAACTGCAGCATGTATACGACTCCTTATGGTTACTGCAATTTGTGAAGTGCCGGAGCCGCGTTCTGGTGCTCTCCGGCAGAACTACACCCCTGTCAGATGACACGTTAGGCTCGTGTTGTGTTCAAGGACCATGACCGTTGCCAGGAAAAACAGGCACTCGCTTGTTTAATTATTTTGCGGTCTACATTTCTTTATTTTATTTTTTTTTAATTACCTCGAGGGCCATACCAAATGGTCTCGCGGGCCGTATACGGCCCGGGGGCCGGAGGTTCCCCACCCCTGCATTACATGGATGTACGACTCGCACGCCAATTAGCTTGTGTTGCTCACATTAGCCCAACCAGCGCTTCTATTTCTTAGCATTTCTGAGGTAGAGCTCTTTCAACCCCCTTACCACCACTGTATTACCGACATCTCATCGGACCCTCATTAATTAATTATATGACGTATTTTGAATGTAAAACGCCAAATAACGAGGAAAGGAGACAAGTATTGCACCACCTACCTCTTAGCAGTCCTGTTGAATGGCTGCTTAACTATAGGTTACTTACATAACCCCAGTCCTCAGAGTAACATGAAGTGAGATGTCTCACGATGGGATGCGCCTCAACGCGTATGCAAACAGAAGCATCAATCTCATTACGCCAATCCTGATTGGCTGGTGATCTTGACGTCAACGTCAGGGAATCCACCCACCATTTAAGTAGCTTGCGCTACGACGCAGCGTCATTCAAAATAAGCACCTCTTCTCGCTTCGCCTTAGCAAGAAGGGCCGTCTGGTGAGACATCTCACTTCATGTTACTCTGACACTGGGGTTACGTAAATAACCTATAGTTCTCATTCATAACACTCCGTTCGATGTCTCACTATGGGATATTGAAACTCCCGTATTGCTAGACATGCTTATCTCGAAAATCACCAAAACAACCAGAACAGGTAGAACCCTGTCTCAACACGGGGCCCAGCACTGCGCGGGCCACACTTGGAGCAGAGACATCTAGCCTGTAAAAGCGGACAAAAGTGAGCGGCGAGGACCAGCTCGCTGCTGCACAAATGTCCTGGATGGAAACACCCTTGAACAAAGCCCAGGATGTAGCCAGTCAACGAGTAGAATGAGCATGCAGGCCAGTTGGTGCCTGCAAACCCTGACTCGTATAAGCCAGAGCAATCGCTTCCACAATCCAGTGGGAGAGCCGTTGCTTGGTAACGGGCTTGCCCCTCTGAGGGTTAGCCCAGGATATAAAGAGTTGGTCATTACAACGAAACTCTTTTGACCTGTCCATATAGGTGCGTAAAGCACGAACTGGACACAGCAAATTCTGCCACTGCTCCTCAGAGGAACACAGCGGCGGAGGAAATGCCACAATGTCAATGGGGGTACATGAGCCAACCACCTTAGGTATAAAGGCAGGTTTGGGCTTCAGCAACACTCTCGTTTGCCCCGGGGCAAACTGAGTGCATGAAGGATGTACAGAGAGCGCATGAATGTCACTGACTCGCTTGGCAGATGCCAGAGCCAGTAACAGCACTGTCTTCAGTGACAGGAGTTTCATGTCAGCTTCTTCCAGGGGTTCAAATGGAGGTTGAGTGAGCCCATCTAAAACCACTGCCAAGTCCCATAAGAGCACCAGTGACCTGGAAACAGGGAGGAGCCTGCGAGCCCCTTTCATAAAACGGCAGACCAAAGGATGTTGGCTAGCCGTCTTTCCCTCAAAGCCCACATGGCCAGTGGCGACTGGTCATTAGGGGCAGGTGGGGCACAGCCCCACCTAGTGTCAGCAGAAAGTATTAAAATAATGATTACAACAAAATGCAAAAAATAAATTAAAATATATATAAAATATATTTTAAGTAGGGCTGTCAAGTTAACGCGTTAATAACGCGTTAACGCAAAAAAAAATTAACGGCACTAATTATTTTAACGCGATTAACGCATGTGTATTTTTTTCCCTCGGCCGCCCCGTAGTTTCAGAGCGCATCGATTTTAAAATACCATCTGCTGACAGCCCCGCTCCTGCCGCCCGCTCCTGCCGCCCGCTTGTGGCAAACCCAACCTGATCTCACCAGAATGCGTGACTCCACCACGACTCCTTAACACCACAATGCGTGGTGGAATCACGAACTTTGTTACATTTGCGTGTCGGCACCACGCAAACAACCCCAATGTAAAGTGAATGAGGCTCCTTTGTCGTGGTGCACACACGCATTTCTACAACGTGCATTGTGTGTAATGCAACTGTTATTTTTATTAAATTAGTTCGTTTTTAAGGAAGGCCAGAGCTTCAGCTGTGTCAAATAGATTGTTCCCTTCAGTTAACGTTATTTAAAAGATAATGATCATGTCCCCTGTATTGTATTACGAGCGTCCATTCCCATTGGATACCCACTGGTACTTGCGTACCATGCTGCGAATGGATCTGGCCCTTCCTACATCCAGGACATGGTTAAACCGTACACCCCAGCACGTGCACTACGCTCTGCATCAACCAAACGACTCGCTGCACCCTCGCTGCGAGGGGGACCCAAGTTCCCATCAGCAAAAACACGTGGGTTTGCTATCCTGGCTCCAAAATGGTGGAATGAGCTCCCCATTGAAATCAGGACCGCAGAAAGCTTACACACCTTCCGGCGCAGACTGAAAACTCATCTCTTTCGACTCCACTTCGAGCGATAGAATGACTAACAAAGAACTGCTAACAGAGCACTTATATACTAATAAAGGACTGGCTTATCTATAGCCAGTTGAGCAGCACTTGAAACGATTGGCTCTTTGAAACCTGATGTTCTTATATGATTCTGTTTTCCTCAAGGTTGTGTCTTCCTGGTCGAATGTACTTATTGTAAGTCGCTTTGGATAAAAGCGTCAGCTAAATGCAATGTAATGTAATGTAATGTAATGGATAACGGAGAATTTTACACCCGGAAGTAAGTAGCCTATTCTCCTTACTGTCGATTGATTTTACAGTGATATCTGCTCTACTCATCGACTAAAAAACACCAAATTGTCCTTGTTAATTACACAACATTGATTGGTTTGAATTGTGTACAATGCTTTTGTATTTTCCCCCTTCGATTCGAAGAAACAAATATATTTTCGGAGTTTTTGGACGGCAGAAGACACTACACTATCCAGAATCCTCAGCTATCGTTTGGGACTACACCATGTGCTTAGCTTGACAAACCCCGTGATCAGTCCTCAACCTCTGTGATTGGATGCGCCGACGTTTACACAGAGCGTCCAAAAGGACTTTGAAATGGAATGAAACCCATCGACGGCACACTATTCAAAACAGGAATCGAACGTGTCCTACCCCCCTCCCCCCCTTAGGTCACAGGCTCCTCCAACAGTGCTACGCAATAAAACAGATACACAGAAAAAATAGTGAAATAGTGCAATAAGAGTCTATATACAAGTGATTGGAATATGATATATTAGATAAATAATTTCTAAGTAGAAGCCAGATGAATGTTATTTCTAAGTTCAGGTGTTTAATAATCGTATAGCCTGTGGGATGAAGCTGTCTCTGTGTCTGGTGGTTTTAGTCCGAATGCTGTGGTACCGCCTGCCAGACTGCAGCAGACAGAACCGTTTGTGGCTGGGGTGATGGGGGTCTTTTATAATCCTGAGGGCTTTCTTTAAGGTTAACCTGGTATTTTTAATCCACTACATTTATTTTAGTTACTTTACAGATTTGGATTAATGATGTGAAATATAAACAACCCTTAAATCAGACTTTAGTTACACCTGAATGAAATTCAGTGAAGGTGATTGTCAAGTGCCAACAATCAGGCGAGATATTTGATAGTTGGTTGCTTGAGAAGACTAAATATTTATCTGCAGATCCGTTTAAAGCATGTTCATTACTCGTTATTCTCTAATAGTTCATTAAAGACTGTATATAATTGCTATTTTGCACATCCCTTTCAAGATTTCAAGATTTTCTAAGGTTTATTGACATATCATATACACAACAGTGTAGTTATGCAATGAATGAAAAACTTGGGTCACAGGTTCATCAACAGTGCATTACAAGACATCTATCAATGTGTGTATACTTCCACCATTACACTGTCGTATTCTGCACATTTCTTTAATTAAAGCCTTATTAGTTAGCACATCCTCCTATCAGGCACTAAACTGTTTTACTCTAGATATCATTTGAGTATCTTCTTGATATTTTCTATTCTATATTTATATAATTGACCTTCTACTTTCCCACTATTTTGTATGTACTCTTAATATTTGAATGTTTTCATAAAATATAACACATTCAAAAGTGCGTTACAAAAATGAAAGACATTAAGAAAAAGGCATTTTAAACAGTCATTAAAAAGCAACACAATCTTCCTGCATTGCAATTACTCTAAACGTGTAATAACGTGCTTTAACCAGTAGGTGGTTTGGGTTAAAAGGCTGTCAAGTTTACAGTGTTAACAAAATAAAATATACTGCTGTTTCCGGTTTAGTTTACGACGAATATTATTTTGTTATTGTTTTGATATTTGTAACACAAAAGCGATGGAAAAAACCCATAACAACCAAAAAAAGATGGTCTTAACATGACCCAGTCGTCTAGTAGTTAATAAAAAACAATAATATCAAGACAAAATATTACTACTAACTTTATTGTGAAATTAAAACAGAACGGTAAAAGAATAGTTTCCGGTGTATTCTGATGCCCGATCTCTGTAGATAAAGAAAGAACTAAGACAGATGTGTAATATTTAATGCAGCCAAACCATTTATTACAATGCATTCATGTGATGACTTTCAAAGAGTAAAGCAAGCACTGCTGAATAAAGTATGATTTTCTCTTTTACGAAACTTTTTTTTTCATATGGAATGCAGTTGGAGGTCAACCAATCACAGAGCTTGAGGACTGATCACGGGGTTCATGGTGTAGTCCCAAACGATAGCTGAGGATTCTGGGTAGTGTAGTGTCTTCTGCCGTCCAAAAACTCCGAAAACATATTTGTTTCTCCGAATTGAAGGGGGAAAATACAAAAGCATTGCACACAATTCAAACCAATCAATGTTGTGTAATTAACAAGGACAATTTGGTGTTTTTTAGTCGATGAGTAGTGCAGATATCACTGTAAAATCAATCGACAGTAAGGAGAATAGGCTACTTACTTCCGGGTGTAAAATTCTCCGTTATCCAATGGGAATGGACGCTCGTAATACAATACAGGGGACATGATCATTATCTTTTAAATAACGTTAACTAAAGGGAACAATCTATTTGACACAGCTGAAGCTCTGGCCTTCCTTAAAAACAAACTAATTTAATAAAATTAACAGTTGCATTACACACAATGCACGTTGTAGAAATGCGTGTGTGCACCACGACAAAGGAGCCTCATTCACTTTACATTGGGGTTGTTTGCGTGGTGCCGACACGCAAATGTAACAAAGTTCGTGATTCCACCACGCATTGTGGTGTTAAGGAGTCGTGGTGGAGTCACGCATTCTGGTGAGATCTGGTTGGGCAGACCACACTTCCACGCTCACCGGCAGGCACCGACTGGCCATCGGGAGGACCGGGAGGGTGTGTGTAATGTGGCCCGAGCGAGAGAGAGACCTTACTTGCATTGTTGTTGTTGTTAGCATCTGGTGCTAGCTAGCTGCGCTAACGGATATAAGGAGCTGTTTAAATGAAAACAGAGGAGCGACATTTCGCCACAACTGCACCGAGCACTTGACTTTATGCAGGCAGCCAGACAGCGGGACATTGTACGAGAAGTCAGCACACTCATGATTGCAGCAACATGATTGCAGCGTCCAGGCAGCTCCCGTTCGAGCATATGCCTTGAGTTGCACATAGCTCCATCGATCCAACACACACACACACACACACACACACACACACACACACGCATATATACACGCACGCACACACGCACGCGCGCGCACACACACACACACACATATACACACACGCACACACACACACCATTTGTATTGAATGAGAGGTTGCAGGTTGTTGTGTTTAATATTCATGAGAATATTTGTCATTGTTCAAATGATAATAAACATTAGCATAAAGCATATTTGTCCACTCATATGTTGATAAGAGTATTAAAAACTGGAAAAATATTCCTCTTAGGTACATTTAGAACAGATAAAAAATGTGCGATTAATTTGCGATTAATCGCGATTAACTATGGACAATCATGCGATTCATCGCGATTAAATATTTTAATCGACTGACAGCCCTAATTTTAAGATCATGTTTAATCATCTGATTCGTCTGTACATTGCTGTTTTAGTATGTGTTCTTCTAATTAGTGTCTACAGTGTGTGCCTACTGAGCTGTTTAGAGCCATGTGGGACAAAACCTGATCCTGCCCCTCCCTCCATGGGAGCCTGCCTGCAGACCTCCACTCTCAGGACACCTCCACTGTCAGTACAGGAAGTGACGATTCTGACGCGTTTTTTTCCCGCCCACCGAAGGACTCGTTTGATGGAAGTTTTCAAATCACAATGGAGACTCATCACGGAGGTGATGAGTCCGACCACCGTGCACTTTGGGTCAGCCTTGGTCAAGCCCTTTTGACCCCCCCAGCCTGGTTCTCGTAAAAGTTTTTCGCTCAAATGACACCATGGAGGAATGTAACGGGAGTTGACAGGGGACTCTGCCCTCCTCACGAGTGCCTATTTTCGGACACTTTTTTTCACTTTCCCCCGGTTTTATTATTTTTTTGGCTATTTCACCCGGTTTCTACTGGGGACATTGCCCGGTCTCGGGTGTCCCCCCACGGCCTGTGTCCAGCCCCCCCCCCCCCCCCCCCCCCCACTCATCCATATATTAACGGATTTTGACCATTTTTGTTGCATTTTTCTCCTCTCACTGATCGAATGGCCAACGCGACCCACTGTCGGAGGGCCTCCGCGCCGGCCGATATGAAGCGTGACCAAGACGCACCGTCCAGGGGTCCCACGGGTCCCGCAGCGGGGTGGAGGTTCCCAGCTGGAACCTCCCCAGCTCCGCCGCGGTGCACCCGGCAAACACGGTTGTTTCTCGAACCTTCCACTGTTGTCTAGCGGGTGTAACTAAAATACAAGATGTCGTATTTATATATATAAAATAAATAAATATATCTATATAGATATATATATATAGATAATAAGTGTCAGTGCTATTTTATGTTGTATTAGCGTGCATTTCCTGTTCGGAAAGTGGTGATGTACTGAGAGTAAACAATATGGTGTCCCTATTTTTATATATATCTATATACTTTATGTATATAATAAGTGTCAGTACGATTTTATTTTGTATTTGCGTGCATTTCCTGTTCGGAAAGTGGCGCTGCGGCTTTACTGATAGTAACTACAATACAAGGTGTCTATATATATATATATATATAGATATATAAAAATATATAGATATATATATATCTATATATACATATGTATATAATAAGTGTCACGATCCGATTTTATTTTGTATTTGCGTGCATTCCTGTTTGGAAAGTGGCACTGTACTGATAGCGGTGATTTTATTTTGGAATTCTTAACGTGCACTTCCTGTACTGACAATGGAGGTGTCCTGAGAGTGGAGGTCTGCACCGGAACTGTCCTGAGAGTGCAGGCAGACCCCTCTCCCTCCCTCTGACTGTCTAAGTGAACGGTGACTGCAAAAACTACACTGCGCATGCTCAGAGTATTTTCCTATTTAATGTGTGTGGCAAAAAATAATGACCATAGGGGCAAAGTGCTGCCATCCCCACCATACGCCATCTCACATAATTCAGAGCTGATTGGCTGTAAGTACGTGTGCCGCGAAAAGTGTGGTGTGTGAAGAGGAGACGAGAGAGCTGCAGTGAGGCGTCCTAAAACCAGGAAGTAAGCCGCGCATGGCTTCTCTCCACAAAAAAGCAACGAGATTTCTCCATAGGATTTTAGAAAATAGCTCAAAATAAGATCTGTGGGAAACGTAGCTGTTAGATAAATGTACGTTTTGTTCAGCCGGATAATATCCACATGTCTACCCTACTTTTATCATTTTCGAATCAAAAATCTATTGATTAGATTAGATTTATGATAGACTTTTGAAACTACAAGAAGATAAGGAGGACTTTTACAAAAAAGTAATAGAGATTTTTGTCCAGAAGGATAGGCAAATGGACTTAATCTTCAAGTCAAGGTAAGACTGCAATTTTATTGAAAATGGGATCTTACTAAGAGAGAACAATTCAATATTTAAATGATAAAATTACATTTTTGTGGGTATCCTTCTGTTGAACTGTCTGTTTAAAAGTAATTGAAGCATCAGACAAAAAAAGCCTTTGAAAATAATATTATATTTTGATTTAATATATGTGTAAACCTGAAGAGTCAGTGCCAGTGCCTCACCAGCCATGAACCTCTCTGCAGAAGCTTATATATAGACATCTGAGTTTTTTGTGCCCCACCACTTTTGTACATATAGAAACGCCACTGCACATGGCATGCAGCAATAGCAGCCAGGTACACTTTGATCGTAGAGAAAGCTCTGTGTTTATCAATTAAGTCCTGTAGAAATGATAAAATCACCCCGACAGGACATTGACAAGAGATGTGTGTGAACAGTGTTTATCACCTTCTGAGGGAGACCCACTGTATTCAGATTGTACTACTCACGGGCCAGGCCCATAGTGCCAAGCGCTCTGGGTGTGGGTTAAAGATCCCCCCCCCCCGCCTGAGACAGTATGTCCCTGCGTAGTGGGAGCTGCCACGGCTGCCCGCACAGCAGCTGATATATCTCCGCCAGCCAGTACATTGCAGGCCACTGCGGAGCTATCAGGATAAGTGTATGGCGTTGTTCTCTCACTCTGGCCAGAGTTGGGGGTATCAGAGCCAGGGGTGGGAACGCGTACAGAAGGACCGGAGGCCAAATGTGCGCGTCCACGCCTAACGGTGCGTTTAAATCGCGCATTGAAAAGCACAGCTGACATTGAGCATTTTCTTTTGATGCGAACAGATTTACCGCCGCTCGGCCGTAACGCACCCACAGCTGACTCACAATTATTGGATGTAGAGTCCAGTCTGCATATAGTGGTGCACCTCTGGACAGTAGATCCGCCCTGAGGTTCATCACTCCTGGTACGTGCGTCGTTCTCAGAGAGAGGAGACGTCCGCAGCTCCATAAGATCAGTTTGCGTGCCAGCATGTGTAACTGGAGAGAACGCAAACCCCCTTGGCGGTTTATATACGATATTGTGGTTGTGTTGTCTGTCCTCACGAGGACATGATGTCCTCTGAGAAAAGGCAGAAAGCGTTTCAGGGTGAGAAACACCGCTAAAAGCTCCAGATAATTTATGTGTGACCGTTGGAGGTCTCTGCTCCAGAGACCCCTCACAGGTCGACCTTCGTATATACCCCCCCCAGCCCGTCAGAAATGCGTCTGTGGTGACCACTTTCCGCGATAGGACAGCACCCATAGGCACGCCCCGTACTAGAAAAGTCGGGTGTAGCCAGTGGCGCAGTGCCATTACACATTTCATAGTGACCATCACTCTCCGCGCGCCATGACGCGCGGGGAAGAGTACAGTCTGGGCTGGGGACAACATGCTCTATTGTGTGTTTATTACGAAACCCAGGTCGAGCAGGTGTATTACGAGGACATTCGTCGGCGTAATAGCCTCTTGCTCCGACTGTGCGAGAAGGAGCCAATCGTCCAGATAAGTTGCCAGGCGAATACCCTGTTGTTTTAACGGGGCCGCGAGGCTTCCGTACACCGTACAACACTCGCGGGCTGAGAGACAGACCGAAGGGAAGTACTCTGTCTGTACTCGTAACAGACTCCCTGAAAGGCGAACCTCAGATATTTCCTGTGTGGGTAATATACTGGGATGTGGAAATACGCATCGTTCAGGTCGACTGATGTGAACCAGTCGTTTTGGCGCACGAGACGCAACAGAGATGTGTGAGTGAGCATTCTGATTTGTATCTTTTGAGATATTTGTTCAGAGCTCTCAAATCTAGTATAGGCCGAATTCCGTTCTCTCCCCGTTTGGGAACGAGGAAATACTTGGAATAAAAGCCGCTCTGACTCCATTCGGCGCGTATTATCAATATAGCCTTCTTTTCTAGTAGCGAGAAAATCTCTTGCTCCAGAATATGGGCCGACTCTCCCCGGGCCTGTGAATACAGAATGCCCGAGAAGTGAGGGAGGGTGACAGCGAATTGGAGCCTGTAGCCCCGTGTTACTGTCTTGAAAACCCAAGCAGAATCTGTGAGCATCCTCCACTTTTCGCTTCTCAAAGCGAGCGGAGATGTCACAGCTCTGTCGTCTGCCCTCAGTGTCTCTATTTGTTGTGTTATGGGGCCCTCTAGTGTCCGAACACGGTGGTACCCCAGGTTGACAACCCCGGCCGACACTGCGCATGCGCGTGGCGGTGGTGCCTTCACAATCCCGTCTATTGTCCACCTTTTGAGAGAGGCCGCAGCCGCTCTCAAAAGAGGGGCAGACGACAGAATTGTTATTGTTTTTATTTTCATTTGTATTGACTGCGCCCTTGGCTTCAAGCCTGGAAATGACAGTGGAAAAATGATTTATTAGGAAACAACAATGATGACATGTGTTTGTGTGACTTAAACAGGCAGCGGAACTTGCTGTCTTTGATGTTAAGTCCATTTCCCTGATGGCGCGAACTTGAGGATGACGTTCTGGCATCACTCAAGGCGGCGGAAAGATGGGGGCATGGTGGCACCCCGAAAACACATGAGCATCTAACACTGGAATGTGCTCTGGAGCTGGGGAACAGGGAACTTCCAGCTCCTTCGTCAAGGAGAGTAGAGGAGGCTGTCAGGCCGCCCGCTCCTTCTTCCTCGCCTGGTGGCTGAAAACCTGGGTCGGCTGCGCCTGAGCGGCAGCTGCCGGAACCGGAGATGTTCTTGGCCAGCTCCCCCTCGCCTCGTGCCTGGGCTGGGGACCCGGGACGGGCTGTGGTCTCTGCTACTTCGGTATCTTGAACCGAGCAGGACGTGAGGCAGCTTAAGTGAAGGCCTGCTGCGGGACCATTGAAGGTGGCGGCTGGACCCTTCGGGGGAGACAGAGCTGGAGAGCCTCGTCTCCCTTCCTTTTTGATTCGCACCTCAGCTGCATCGAAGCTAGAGCGGAGCCAAATATGCCCTCGGGAACAATAGGCATGTCCAGAACATCCTCTTTTTCCCGGTCTGGAAGGTTTGTCAGGTTGAGCCATCTGGCTCTCTCCTGTACCACCATAATTCCCAGTGCTTTGCCCGTGGCTTGGACTGCACAGCGCTGCACATTTCCGTGATCGCTGCGATCTCGTCCCACACGGCAGGCTCAGGTCTGCTCGACAAGTCTTCGCAGGGCTCCGCCTGGTAGGCGGTCAGCAGCGAGGAGACATTGAGTACCCTGGCGGGCAAAGCTGTGGCGTTATAGGCCCGTTCGGTCATCGCTGACTGGAACCGGTCTGCCTTTGCCGGTAGCATGGGGTTCCTGCTCAGTGTCGAAGCCAGCCTCGGTTGGAGGTGGGCTGCCACCAGCGGTTCCATGGGCGGCATGCGGAGCAGGCCGAGCCTCTCCATACCGTCACAGTCCAGGGAGGAGGCACCCTGGATTGGGGCCTTGCTGCTAAAAGGGCGGTCTCTCCACGAGACCGACACCTCATCCAGCATCTCCGGAAAGACTGGAAGGGGCTGCCTCTTCGTCCTCGCTGCTTGGGGAAAGTTCTTCCCCTCGTAGCGAGATCTGGAGGTCTCCTTGGCCACTTCAGACCATGGGATGTCCAGCCTGGACGCAGCGCGTTGACACATGGCCTGCAAGTCCATACTTAGGACGGGCGAAGCTGGGAGAGCGGACATCGCTCCCGGCATTGCAGCCCGAGCCGATGAAACAAAGATGTCATCTTCATCCGAGTCGGACAGGAGGAACTCAGAGGTATCCTCCGCGGGTCGAACCATGGTGAGGTCCAGTTGGGAGCCCCAGCTTGACACAGCGCGGGGCTCCGCTCTCGCGGCTCTTGCCACCACCAGGTCCCAGCTTGACACGGCGTGGGGCTCCGGTTCAGCGGCTGCCGCTGTTGTTGAGCCCCAGCCTGACACAGCGCAGGGCTCAATCTCTGCGGCGGACGCCACCATGTCTTGATTGCCGGCCGGCGAATCAGCGGACATGAGGGGGTCCTGTCCCGACAAGCTAGCTTGGCGTGCTAACCGTCGGCGGAGGCTCTTAATGGTGAAGCGGGTACAATGCCCGCACGAGCCGGGGTTATCGATAGCCTCCCGGGCGTGTTCCAGCCCGAAGCAGAACGAGCAGACCTGGTGTGAGTCTGTGCCTGAGATCTTAAACCCGCAGCCGCATAGCCGAGCCTCCGAGTCCCTGACTCCTCTGGTGTGAGGGAGAGAAGGGTCCATCTTCGTTCACCGGGGTGTCGGCGTGGAGTGGACACGCTAGTAACAGGTACGTTACTGAGAAAAAAATCTAACCTTGCCGTTAGTCCGAAAGGAAAAAAGCGACGGTGTAGATTTTATTCTTTAAAGAATATTAACTGGTGTGTTAATACCTTTTTTATCTCTGTCTCCTCTGGTGTGAGAGAGAAAAGAGAACGTCCTCGTTACCGTGGTGTCGGTGTGGAGGGAAGAAAAAGCTAGAAACAGGTATGTGACTAGCTTGAAGAAAAAAATCAAACCTTACCGTTATTTCGACAGAAAGAAACGGCGAGGCAGAGAACAATATTAACACACCAGTTAATATTGTAATCTGCCTCTCCGTTTATTTCTGTAATTAAAGTGTGTATTAACTGGTGTGTTAATATTGTTCAGTCTTCTTGCAAAGCAAAAAAGTAACCGGCAAGCGCCCGTCGACCAAATGTTAGTTTTGGGTTCAGTCTGTGGACCGTTAAGCTAGCCCGGTTACTGATAATTCGAGATGTGTTCTAAAGCGAGAAGAGGTGTTTGAATGACGCTGCGTCGTAGCGCAAGCTACTTAAAGGGTGGGTGGATTCCCTGACGTTGACGTCAAGCTCACCAGCCAATCAGGATTGGCGTAATGAGATTGATGCTTCTGTTTACATACGCGTTGAGGCGCATCCCATAGTGAGACATCGAACGGAGTGTTATGAATGAGAACTGTGTTTACCCCTCTAAATACATGCATGGTTTACGCCTCCACTGTTGTAAGTTTAAGTGTTTATTTTACTATAGTTTGTCTATTTGCGCCTGTAGATTTCTCCTAAATTCACCAAAAGTTAGCATTCTAACGTAACATAAAGTACCGCGACCGCTGTGTGCACCATGTTGGAAAGCTGTGTCTCTCCTACACAACTTCATGAGAGGCTTCTCAATACTCAAATTTCCCCTCCTCTACTCCTCCGGTAGTGACCCGGAAATTAATTTCAGCGCGCCATTTTGAAGGACGTCTCATTTCTCTAAATGCACTTCGAGGATCGAGCATCGAGGAGGCTCTCTGGAGGAGCTCTAACCGAGGATACACTGATGGTTCCTCCACGGCTCCTCCGCGGATGCATTTCCGGGAACGGTGGAGGCGTGACGCACGGCCGGACTTATCTCAGCCAATGACAGCTCTGCATGCATCCCCTGGATATTATTTTAGAACCTGCTCTCATCGCAACGCGATGTTTCCAGAGAGAACAGCTGTGAGGTGCAGAAAGCAGAGCAGTGTGTAAAATATATATCACTCAGTATAACAGGCCGACTCTCTTTATTTGATTTAGTTTAGTAGATATCTACAAACAAAGAGTCCATATTTTTGTGTGTTGTACAGTGTGTAGGTGTGTGTGTGTTGTACAGTGCGCAGATGCAGTGGACAGACGGGTCTCAGTTGGTTTGGTGTCCTCTGCTTACTTTTAATACTTGCAAATACAACTTTTGGCCCGTAATTTCAATTCCCCATTTCAGCGACCAGAGAGAGGGGGGATATATCCAGTCTCTGATTGTGTTACGTTATTATGAGAGTGCTCTCATACTTTAAATTGCATATATTTATATAAATATATTTGTGTGTGTCCGCATCTGTAGCCTGGTATTGTCTCATTATACCACACTCTCAATGAATTCAAAGTAAATATGTGGGGGAACAATGTTCAGCTGATCTAACAGAGATTATAAAATATGACAAAACACTCGACAGCTGATGCAGCTGTTGCCACGTAATAATGAACGGACGTCGCTTTAATATGACCGCTCAGAGGAGAGGAGTTCTCATTTCTTTAAACGTCTGCTGCTTCCCCTCCTCTCTCCTCGGTTCCCCTCCTCGGTCCTCCGCTCGCATCTCCTGTGGGCGGGACTAAGTCTCGAGGAGGGGAGTCGAGGAGGGGAAATTTAAGAATTGAGAAGCCTCTCTGGTCATTTCCTTTGTATCAGCAACCATTCGTGAAAGTACAAAGGGGTCTTAAACAAAGAAACGAAATCTCATTGGCTGGTGTCAATTTCTGACAACGTGATTCGTTCAGATGCATCACGTGGTGTGCTAAAACATTTCCTGGTTAGCTTTCCGCTAGAAATGTAAGGCCCAATCCCAAACCATTCCCTCGACCCTACCCCCCCGTGACGGGGTGAACTCCGTCTGTAGCCACACTCGCAGCTCAGCGAGGCTCCCTCCTGTCAGATGGAGGGAGTAAATACAGCAGCAAGCTTTGGGACGGCATCCCCTCTCTCCGGCAGAAACAGGAAGTGCCGTAACTGTATGTAACAACGGTTTCAAATCAGCATCTCTTAGAAAAAAAGTTTAAATTAATAACTCAAATAAAACTCCAAACATCTTTCATTGTGTTTCAAAGCTCTTTTAGTTTTAAACCTGATGTTTATAAGCTTCTTAGTTTTTGCAACGGTCTGTAAATATACACAACTTTATAATAAAATGCACACATTTACTTTTTTCTAGACTAAACACTGTACGATCCTAAGTTAAAAACATATGAGGTCATCATGAGGTTGTTAACATCGTAGTTTATCAGTGGATGTTTGCTGGAACTACTTGTAAACAGCTTGTTTCCTGACGGACACACACAGCGTGACTCCGGTCAGGTAGAGACTGCGGCTGAAGTCGAATAGTCCATTTAGCTTAGGAACCTTCCTAAAGGAGTGAAATGACCCGGAAGTCCCTCAGTGGCAGCCATGATAGTGCCGTTCGAATTCTCTAGAATGATGAGAATGATAGGAAAGGAGGTTTCAAACTTGCAGCTGCAGCATTTGCCGTCACTCAACAGTCGGCCGTTCACGGAAACAACCGATTATGACCGAGAAATGATATCATGAAAGTTACGGTGCTTATTAAGCATTTTAAAACATAGGTGGTAAGTTGCCAAAGTGCTTTGTTTTGAACGTTCATCAGTATTATAATCAAAAAGAGAAATATGAACGTTAGTTTTTACTGAAATTATCAAATAAAGTCAACATTTCAGTCTTCACTGAGCTGTGTGGGGTTTGTTCAACTTTTAAAAGATGTTTGAATGGTGATATACACAGTGATAGATGTTAAGGACTAACGTTTATAATAAATACATTTGTATTGATTTTAAGATCTTTAGTTCATACAATCATACGTATTGGGATCATTGGTATTAATGTGGCCCGGAGGGAGAGGGTGACGAGCATAAGTTTCACTTTCCTTTTTTATTTAAATTCCAACTTTGGTCATGAAGAATATGTTTCTCTGTTGTCCACGTTCATAAAGCAAAGCAACAGCATCAGAGCACGGTGCAGTCTCTAGATGAGTTTACAGTAGTCCCTCGTTCTTATTAAACATCCATGTTGTAGTCCGCTGTATAGAAAACTGTAGTTTCCATAGTTCCCCCACAGCAGCAGCAGACGCACATTCATGACGTCCGCTGGCGCATCATAAACACGTCGGATAGTGAAAGTGCATTCGGATTCTCTAAATTACCGCAGTCTCTTCTCCTAAGTCCTTTTGAATTCTCCTGTCCACTATCCCTTAACCCGTGACGTTTCACTCAGAGGTCAAGGAATAGACGATAGGGTTAGAACTTAAGAGCTGATCTTTGGACTATTCGACTATTCGACTGCAGCCTGCTTCTCAGGTCGATTAAATGAAATCCTTGCTTGCGTCGTTTCCCTGCGTTTAGTCCCTCCCACCAGGGAAGCATGGAGGGACGCATTGAAACCACGAGAAGCAGGGAAATGAGTTTTAAGAGCAATGGGACGTCCTTTCCTCCGGAGCGTCACGTGAAGCGACGTCCGTTTGTGATGACGCTGCACAGCTGTTGGTCTGGCAGCAGCCAGCTCTGTACCCTAAATGATACATTAATTGAAACAAAACACGGTATAAACTGAGGAGTGAGTCCCGTGAGGTTCATGTATTTTCTTCACTCCGCTGGGGTATTGCTCTCATGTCAAGAAGCATCAGATCAGTGCATGCACTGCCTCGTCCAATCAGTGAGCGATACACAGTAAGGGGGCGAGGTGAGTATCTGAGGATTTCATCGGAGGATGGTCTGGTGGTTTCTCGGTTATCGCTCCTCCATGATCGCTCCTCGATCCTCGGTCCTCCGGCAGAAATAAGAGCCATGGGACGGTACTCAAGATGGCGCAGGCAAATCAACTTCCGGTGAGACCGAGGACCGAGGAGCGAGGAAATGAAAATAGTCGACCTGAGAAGCAGAACTGGATACAGCGTGGGAGGCGGGGCCTCATTCATTCCTATGAGAGTTGCTCATTAGCGCATGATGATAAAATGGCCCAGCCAGTACAACCAACATTTTCTTTCCCTCCTGTGTTTCTCTCTTCTCCCTGTCTTCTGCACAGCTAATCAGCAGCTAATCGGTATCTGCCTGTGCACCTGAGTCTGATGGCTGATTGGATCCTCTCACCCTCAGCTGGCCTATCAGCAACCAGGGCCGACCATAAAGGAGGCACCCAGGAAGTCTTCTCTCTCTCATTCTGGGCCTGTTGCTGAGGAAGGAACACTGCTGTGTTTAGCAACTAAAGCTATTTGAATACTCTGAACTTTGTTAAGGTGTGTGTGTTGAGAGGTGGAGGAGTTAGGTAAGTCTGGGGTACCCTGTACATTTCTCACCACCTAGCTAACTATTGTTTAGACACACTAGGTAAGCGGATTGTTGCCACCCCTGTATATTGTTTTGTCAAATTCTTTGTAGTTAGTTAGTGAGGGTTTTTGTTTGAGTTTGGTTTCAAAGGATAGTTGTAGAGATAGGCCTGGTTTTGTTATGCTTGTTTCTTTTGTTTGGCACAATCCTTTGACTTCTCCTCCTCCTCCTCCTCACCAACAGAGTGTTTCTGTTTAATTGTATGATATGATAGGTTACAAGGAATAAACCTTTTGTCAACCTTTACTCTGACTCTCTCATAATTATTGGTTGTACGTTATTGTCTCCAGGTCCCCTAGACCTTAGTGGGGACGTAACAACAGCATGGTAATAAATTGTTATTATGATGGATTTGATATTAACGAGACGACAGTTAGCAGCTAGCGGCTAGCTAGTAATTATGCTAATGTACACATCAATCGTTATGTACTTATATTATGCTGTAACAACAGGATCTAGTGATATCCAAGCAACAGAGCTTCATTTAGCATGAAAGAATGATTGCACTGTATATATATATATATATACTTATAATAATAAGTAATATTAACTTTATTTAATACAACATTTACGGTACAAGATTTAATCATACAGCACATGTAGTATGATAATGAATTATAGCAAACATGTGCAATATATCCATTATTACAGCTCCGTGGGATGGCAGTAAGACGATATGGGTCCGTTCTTATTATGCATCCATGGGTAAAGATAAACGCAACTCACATTGGTTTCTCAAACAGCATCTCTGTAAACTACGTGTATTCACTGAATTTCACTCTCTGCCTTTAACGGCTCGTTGTAGCTCCAATAGCTCCAGCCCCCACCCTCCCTGTGAGCACAGTGTGCTCTGATTGGTCGGGACACGTAACATGAACGTGCCGGGCGGCGCGGTCCCGTGGGATACATGCGCGTTCATAATGCAGAGGGAAATAACTCTCAGAATAACGTTATTAGCACATTATTACAACTTGAGGAACGAATGTTTTTAATAAGGTCTATACAAGTGTTCATACTGGGTAGTTTATTTTTATTTTTTTAAATATCCAACGATTTACAGACCACTCTTTCCTCATGTAAGTCAATGGGAAAAAGTGTTTCCGGGCCTGGCAACCAAACGGAAGTGTAGTACCCCCGTTTGGCCAGCACGAATATTTTCATCTGAGTCCGGTGCACTTCCTGGGGGCTTGGTAGAGACCGGTCTCAAGTCAGCACCGCTGCAGACTCGGGTTGCGTTCCGATTATCCAAAAATCAGCTCCTATCTCCTATTCCTTGACCTCTGAGTGAAACGTCACGGGGTTAAGGGATAGTGGATAGGAGAATTCAAAAGGACTTAGGAGAAGAGACTGCGGTACTTTAGAGAATCCGAATGCACTTTCACTATCCGACGTGTTTATGATGCGCCAGCGGACGTCATGAATGTGCGTCTGCTGCTGTGAGGAAACTATGGAAACTACAGTTTTCTATACAGCGGACAACAACATGTGATGTTTAATAAGAACGAGGGACTGTAAACTCATCTAGAGACTCTGCACCGTGCTCTGATGCTGTTGCTTTATGAACGTGGACAACAGAGAAACAGATTCTTCATGACCAAAGTTGGAATTGAAATAAAAAAGGAAAGTGAAACTTATGCTCGTCACCCTCTCCCTCCGGTCCACATTAATACAAATGATCCCAATACGTATGATTATATGAACTATAAAAAGATCTTAAAATAAATACAACTGTATTTATTATAAACGTTAGTCCTTAACATCTATCACTGTGTATATCACCATTCAAACGTCTTTTAAAAGTTGAACAAACCCCACACAGCTCAGTGAAATGTTGACTTTATTTGATCATTTCAGTAAAAACTAACGTTCATATTTCTCTTTTTGATTATAATACTGATGAACGTTCAAAACAAAGCACTTTGGCAACTTACCACATACGTTTTTAAAAAGCTTAATAAGCACCGTAACTTTCATGTAGTGGCGGAGCCAGGACATTTTGTGGTGTCTCGTCAATTGTGTTAGTCGTGTTTGTTTTATGTCTGTCACTTCATGTTTAGTCAGGTATGTAATTCCAAGTCTAGTCAGGTTTCTATGTAGAGTCACGTTTTCTTGTTACTTCATGTCTTGTCTGTCTATTTCATGTCATGTCTCGTTTTCCCATTTCCTGTTTTATTTTGTACTTACCTCTTGTCTTTCCTTTCAGGTCCTGTTAATTCCTCACTTTGGGTGATTTTCCGTCATCGTCAGCGTCTGCCCCGCCCCTGATTGTTTCCACCTGGTCCCTATTCCCTCATGTATAAATAGTCCTTGTCTCCCTTTGTCTTGTGCCAGTTCGTCTTGTTTCCGTGTGCTTCCATGTCCAGAGACCCAGCGTTAAAACCAGAGAGAAGAGTTTTGTTTGTTTGAAATCGAGAAGTTTTGTTTTGTCCTCGCTTGAGTGATTTTTTTGTTAAAACTTTGTTTTATTTTTTCATTAAAATCTGAGCCGTCGCATTTGAGTCCAGTATTTTTGTACCCCGTTCTAACACATTTTCAGTGGAGTGGCCAGGATGGAACCAGTGATCATTTTGGGGTGGCATTGAAATCACTATATGAACATAAAATTACATCTCACTATAAAATATGGGGTTATTTAAGGCACCTACAACACACCTCTACATTATTTGGGATTAAGTGGTGGAATAGATCAAATAATATTCAGTATATCTAACTATTTTTTTCGTATTCCCGCAGGGAAAGTATCAACGAAGCTTACATTATACAAATGTAATGCAATATACAGACTGTTTAGCTTATGGTGATCAGCAGCACTATGAGCTCATTCTCTCAGTGTATCATCAGGAATACAGAGACACACACACATCATTTAAATAAGAGTTTTTAAATTAAATGATAGGTTAAGAATAAACATCTTAAAGTAAATAACAATAAACAATAGCCCTTAACCCTGTAAGGCCCCCGGTTGTAATTTTACAACATTACTTGAAGCTATCCTAAAAAAAGTCAGTAAATGTTTTTTGTTTTTTTTAAAACTACATTTACATAGTCAAACGGTCCTTTTGTTCAGCCTCCCAATGCTATTGGGGAGTAAATGTGTTATAGGTCCTGCCCTCTGGCCATACACACCAGGGATTTTGGGCCCCATGGAAATATATCGCATTGGGCCCCACCACTAGGCCCAGGCCAAGCCAACCAAGCACAATTGCTGTAACCACACCTCCAGAACCCAACCGAGTAATTTATGCTTTAAATAACTCTACCTGTACAGGCTTGCATCTATCTTGTAGTCCAATACTAACTGCACAATATTTACTGACACTGAGCTGTGAAAATATAACACTTATGGGGGGACAGGGCTGCTAAGTCTAGAGATGGATCTGTTGGTCCTGGCACCAGGGGGAGGGACAACTGATTTAGTATGAATAGCTGCTAAAAATGTACCTGCATTTACTAAATGTCAGCTAAAAGAGGAGTGAAATTAAAAACCTGTATAGATATTAACAGTACTTAATGTCAGCTTACTAAAAAAAACCTAAAAACATGGCGAAAATTGATATTTTAGGGCTGTTGACAGTATTTTCTGATTTATGGAGTGATAAAAAGAGATATCCAATATCCCTTCTGCAAAAGCCTTAGATACTAATATGACTACAAAATGAAACAAGAATTTTGAACCTGGCTTTATCCAAAGTTCAGATTTCGATTCCTGAAATGAGTTAAATTATGTGTATATTTAATGAGATAATGGGTAATTTGCATATTTAAACATGCTATTTCAGAAAACTTGTAATACAAAAAACAATTGTCTTATTGTAAGTAATGAACTGGAGAAATGTCTAGCTGATACCTTTAAGTTAAAAAAAATACCCTATTCACCTGGGGTGTCTCGCCTTAAGGCCACCAATAATTGGCCTGGTAGAGGTGAACCAGTTTTTTGTATTCCATAGAGACAAATACATGTAAAACCACAAGAAAATCGTGTTTGAATGATATATAATAAGGACTTTAAGAATATAAGATTGTCGAGATAGAATAACTCATCTCACATTTATTATATATATATATATATTAACAACTACTAATTAGGATAGTAGGAATTGTTCACATCTGTTAATGTTAGGCCTATCGAAATAAAAACACAATTTGAATTCAATTGTGAGAATAATTTATATTGTCCTATAAGATTCCTGATGTCAATATAATGCATTTAGTTATTTATCTGAAGTTTATCACATTTCTATATCAAACTATAGAAAAATACTTCTTATTGCGTTCAGTAAAAGAGCAGCATTAACTCTAAATTCTAAAAATGTGTGCTAGGTAATAAGTTAAACATGATAAGAACAAATATGTCAAAGTTGTGGGAGCAACATGTAGGTTATTTAAGGTGCAACAGCAACCATTAACATAGACCAAGCAAATCACAATACAGGGACAAATTATGTTTGGGAAAATAATACTTGTCTCAGACTTAGATTCTAGATATAACAGCCAAACAATAAATAAATAAATACATATGTCACAAATGTAAAAAACTACAACATCAAAATAGTCAGAATAGTCAAAAATCAGTCACACTGAACACCAGCAGCTAACCAGAACTCTTGTTTGGCTACAACCATTAACGGCTATTTTTCAGATATTGTTCCTTTTTACCGTCTTTCTTCAAGTATTTGGCCTTACAGTTCAGGTTTATTTTTAAAATACCACAAACTAAGCACAATCAATGGACATGAATAATATTCAAAGTGTCTGGCTTCATATAGAGCTGGTCTTTTCCTTTGGGAGTAAATGGCTGTACTGGTCTTCACTGTCGTTCCACTGTTTGCACTGAACTGCGGTATTTCCATTAAAAGAGATTTGTGATTCTTCAACGTGCTCAACCTTTCTCTTTGGTTTGGTTGATCTATAAATAAAAACATGTTAGTTAAGGAGACACAGTAGCTGCATTAATGTAGATACATTATGCAATAATAATGTACAAATTAAGACAGTGTACCTGTTGTCCGGCATAAGGCAAAGTGTCCAATGCAAGTCGTCTGTTGGTGGGGGTGTAAGTTGGACACATCTGGGTATGGGGGAGGTTGCGCCAGACCTACATTTGATTAGCTTTTCTGGATCCGTCTCTGCACTCGCCTCTGTTTTAGCTGCAAAGATAGGATGAACCTTATTAATCACTGTCAGAGAAGTCCCTTATTGATAGTTATTTAAAAAAAATAGAAGGAAAAAAATAGAAGTGGTTTAGTTGATTACATTTGCATTATAGTTGTGGTATAAAGAAATGAAATGGGCACATTGTTGAATTGACTGATAAACTATCTTAAATAATATCTTTAAATTCAATTTTACAATTAAAAGTCAACTTGAAAATGCTAATATCAAATTGGAAAAGGATTAGAAAAGACTGACAAATCCCTCACAAATTGAAAAGGCACTCTTAGATTTTGACATCTGGGGTTTCTTTGAGTCAGCAAATGGACTCAAGCTTAAAAACTGGTGTTTGAGCCACAGTGCCCGGTCGTCCTCAAAGTCCTTTCTCTGCAAAGTAAATCAGATACAAATCACTGCAAAGACAAATATTACACTTAAAAAGGAGCACACAGATATAAACCAGTCATTGTTCACTCTGCTAATTTACAGAGTAAAATGTGCTGTGTTTCCAAAATGTCGGACCAATTTTTGGGGAAAATATAATGTATTTCATTACCTCATGGCTAAGTCTTATAGCTGCTTCAGTGAAGTTCCTCCTTTCTCTCTCAAATATCTTTCTTCGTTCCTCAAGGGTCTTCCACTCCTCTCTGAAGCGCTCTTTCTCCTGCAGCATGAAGCGGTCGCTCAGCAGGGAGGCCGTCTCATCGTCACACGGAGAGCTCAACTGCTGCTGCAAGAATAAAAACGCACTCTTAGCCAGAATGTATAAACTCACCAGAGATGTTAACGTTTAAAATGTCATGGCAAATGTCAGTTTTACCTGCAGGAGATGCTGTTGTGTTTGAATTAAGTCTTTGCACTGCTGGATCTCCAGCTTCAGTCTGTCCATCTCGTCCTCATGAGTCTCTCGGGCAACAGCATCAGAGTTTGTGTTCTCGCCCATCTGAGCTAAAGATGCTAAATAAACAACCCAGGAAATATAATTAAGTTTACATCCGTTTTCTATGTATTGCTTTTAAAGGACAGGAAGCAAGGATCTTGACTGTAATGCCATTGTAAAATCCATGTAATTGTGTTGCTTTCATACAAATTCATATTCTTTGGCTTCATTATAAAATGTCAGCCTGCTTCTGTAGCTATGTCAGTTTATCTTAGGTTGAACAAGGTTTCTACAAACACTATCTTTCAGAAGAATCCAAATTATCTGGAATCCTTACATGATACAAAGTTAAATTCCTTCATGTATCAGGGTCAAACAGGGTAAGTATGCTGCATGAACACTACCTTGGCTGTCCAATCTTTCAAAGTGGCTCTTAAGTCTCCTCCACTGGAGGCGAATACTGTTGGTCAGCTTTTCCCGGGCTTGATCACAGTATAGCTCTACACTTTCTTTACTGGAATCAAAGACTTCCTCTTCCTCCTCTGCATCAACCTGTAATGTAATGATTTATTATTATTATTATTATTATTTAGTTTGCCTTGTTGTTGATGTAGAATAGATATGTTTCAAACACTTGATTTAAAACTATTATAAATAAAGAATGTAGAGTCTGCAGTAGGTTTTGTATGGTGTTGTTGTACTACCGTGCAATAGGTTATTGAATAACCTATATTCTATTGTATTTTTTTTATATTCAGTGATGTATAAATTATATATTATTATTAGTATTATTATTATGAAAAACAACCTCCTACCTGTTTGCCGGCATCTTGATGTTTGTCCCCTCTCAGAGCTGTTTTTCTTGAACTTAGAATGGACACCATGTCTTTTTTCATTTGCTGCAACACTTTCTTCAACTCTGAATTTTCCAGCAGCAGCTCCCTTTGTCTGGTGTCATAGTTGCTCAGCAGAGTCTTATACATCTCCCCCTCATGCCTTGGGAGGACGAAGATAATCATCTGTGTTCATTTGTCTGTTCCAATTTCATATACATAACACATCTACAGGGAAAATCACTTAAAACTACCGTGACATTCAGCCACCCTGTTTGAAGCCTTTGGTCCTAGAATAAATCTGTTTCACACATTTGTTTCTTCACATTTTTACGCATGCAAATATGTCTTTAGAGACAAGGTTAATAGAAAATGTAAAATGACTGGACAACAAAGTCAGTAGAAGAGAACCTACTTGGCTTCTGTCTTTACAGTTTTCCAAAGGATTCTCTTCCCATCAGCTCTTCCAATGCTGTTTAATACATCAATGGCTGGAAGCAAAAAGGGAAAAGAAAGCTACATTTAAAAGTGCATGTGCATTTTAATCTTGTATATATAAAAATGGTGTTTGATTTTAAAATGTTAAAGGTTGGGGCTGAGCATGTTGTCTCTTATACCTTGTTTCTTCTCCTTTTTGTCAGCCAGAAGTTGATTCAAGCGCTCCTTCAGTTTGTTGAATTCTCTCTCCTTCCTTTTCATCTCATGGTTGTACTGGCTGGCTCGGCTTGCAATTATGTGTTGAAGTTTTTGCACCTGACAGGAGGAAATAAAAACAAATGTTTATCAACCTCAGCCACACAAACCTGCTTTTGAATTCACTCAACATTGTCTAAGGCAGTAAGTCTAATAAAAGTACCTCTTCTTTTTCAGTTTTTAGGCTATTTTGCAAAGTCTTCACTTTCAGCTGCAGCTGCCGTTCTCTCTCAAGGAGTCCTGTGTTTTCTCTTTTGGACAGTTCGAGCTGCTCCTATTGTACCAGAACAACATAGACATTTATATAAGAGCTATTATTCAATGTTGATAAGAAAATATTGACGTGCTTAGTTTTAGTTAAACATTTGTCTTGTTATCTATATTTGTATTTGGAAAAAATATTTAATTGTACCTTTAGATGGGTGCTGGATAGCTGCAAGAAGTCCACATTACTGCTGGTCTTAAGCTGCTCCACCTCCATGTTTTCCAAGGTCCGGAGGCCCCTGTGGTGCAACTGAATCAGGTCATACATGCAGTTTAGCACAGGGACGACATTCATCTCTGAGCTACCGCTCGCCTCCGTCCAAAGTGGTGGGAGGCCAAGAGACGACACCTCCTGTATAAGGGGGAATAAAGGAAGAAAAGGATGTGGAGGACAATCAACACGTCAAGTCAAGATCACTGCAGTCATGTTGTACGAGCCTTTAACTACAAGCGTGTATGTATCAATAACTCAAAGAATTTGAGAACTTGATGTTACTTACCTGATTGATGTGAGATAGACATTCCTGCACATTGTGCTCGGTGCAGAAGTCACTGAGCATGTAGTTTCTGTGCAGTGGCAGCGATGATTGGCTAAACTGTCTCAAGGGAGATGGTCTACATTCAACGGAGCTGCTGCGAATGTCCTTGACTTCTTGGAGGAAGAAAATAGTCACAGTATGGCTTTCTGCTAATGTAACAAGAAAAGAGAACCCCTTCATACACATAATAACAACTGAGATTATTTTTGCAACAAAAACCAACAGTAATCTTCACCGTTCATGTGTGGGTTTTAGTTTAACCTGTTCCCAATTCACTAGATTTGATACACAAGATAGAGAAAGTATAACGTAACCTGTACAATGCTTGTAATGGCAGAACACTGCAGTACTGTACTTCAGTTAATCTAACTGAAGATGATAACACAGTCACATTACAAAAATAATAGGTCCATTGTGAGACATGTAAAGGTGATAATAAATACTATGGAGTACAATAGCATTTGTCTTATTTACAGAGTGTCATTTAAAGATCTAAAAATATGTCAATATCTATACTCACCCGAGGAGGACTCCGGCATTGTTGCAGTGCAGCCTTCGAGCCACTTATGCAGTCAGTGCTCCTGAAATAGACAGTCAGATTAGCAGTGCTCATTCAACACAGTCTGGATTACAAAGTAATGGAAGTGAACTAGTAGTGATGACGGGTGGAAACACGCAGCAACCTTGATGAGAGAGTGTAAACACAGCAGATTCATGCGAGCTAATTCTTCTATCTATCATAAGCAATGGTGATTGCATAGCGTACTGACAGCCATCCAATGTTTTTAAATCAAAATGTTTCTTTATAGAATGTCTTTGACAAAACTCATTATGATGATGACATCGCCGTATTACACTGTTGTCATTGCAGGAATATTTAACAGGTTTCAGCCTTGGACCAGGCTGGCATCTTATCTCAATGCTCTTATAGTCAGCTGATCAGACTAATCCCAGACACACACAGTATGTGGAGTTGTCTAGAAACCACACAATAAGAAACATTTTTAGTATGATCAATGCCTATATGTGCTCCAGAAATAGACATGTAGCTATCACTCACAATTAGTATTATATACACTTTACAGTATGACTTGATCCTTTGATATCAAAGGATACTATCAAATAATGAGCAGAAACTAAGTTTAGAAATAACTTGTTTTATGAAGAACATTTTGTAAATGTAATGTTTTATATATTTCATTTACAAAAAGGCTATGAGTCAGCTTTATCTCAGGAGATCTACCCTTTGGTTTTAGGTGATACTTAATCAGCATGGCGAGACAGATGGCAAGCCTACAGTCAAAGGGCTTAACAGGCCTATGCTGCTGAGACTGACTACTCAACAAGTGTTAACCCTTAGATCAGGGGTGTCAAACTCAATTTCATCACGGGCCACATCAGCATTATGGTTGCACTCAAAGGGCCGGTTGTAACTTTAAGACTATATAAAAATACATATATAAATATTTTATATATTTAAAATAATGTATTATATTACTTTATTGCCTCTGCATTGGATTATTATCGGATAGGGTAAAAGCTTCATAGATAATTACGTCTGAAAGAAGAAGTCTAGGGCAAATAAGTGCAAGTCTCTTCAGTGAGAATGTCACAAAATTATTTTAAAAGAAAAGCCAAATTCTGAAAAAAAGTTACAGTTAAATAAAAAAATAAAATCTAATGTAAGATGCATTGTGGGACATGTAGTTTATGGACATCGTGCATCTGTAAATCGGCCTGTAACCATATAATAAACATATTACATTCTTTCAGAGCTCTTGCGGGCCACATGAAATGAAGTCGCGGGCCAGATTTGGCCCCCGGGCCTTGAGTTTGACACCCCTGCCTTAGATCATTAGTTACATTTATTTCCAGTATAGAGAGGCGAAGTCACGCCCATCTAATTCCGGCCCATGGGACCGCGGAAGCGAAAAATTAACATTGAATTCAATGGAGAGAGAACACGTATCTTTTCATCCCGTTTGAATTGTGCCACGAACTACACATATGATGTTTGTCAATCTTAAACAATAAGTTCCATGTCAAAAAAGTCACATTTTGTCGTAAAACTGTTGAAATATAAGACTATGAAAAATACGCGACTACAAAGACTACAAATCCCAAATCCCATTCTGGCTCGCGTAAGTGATGTCACAGGCGATAATGCTCCAAGTGATTGCGACTCGTAATTAAAGCGAAGAAGAAGAAGATCTCATAACTGATTATTCCCTCCAATAAATAAGAGATTGCTAAAAATAAATTCACTTTTACAAGATGCCTGTGTGCTTTGTACCAGGTTGTAATCACATAAGTGATCATACTTATAGATCATAGCTCGTTCTATCGCTTCCCATCTGATGAAAGGACCAGGAGTCGTTGGACCAAACATAACAGGTAATACACATGTTTTGCATGGAACACAGTCAAGCTAGCTACATAGCTAGTAGCGAGCACGTTAGTTAGCATCACACATCACACTTAGCCTTGTCATTTGTATTAGCCTTAACATGAAGTGAACCCAAATGTTAAACAGTAAGAGTAGTCATGATGGTAAGTATTTTGTGAAACATTTGAAGAGGAGCCTATCGCCCCCAGGTGCTAAGGGGGCGGGAGGTAGGCTAACGGTGTTACCGTTTAACTGGTTACACCGGGGAAGTCGTTACGTTACGTTAACGGTAGGAATGGGGCGTGTACTTTGAGGAGATACACATTTCGATCGCTTCTTTTGTTGTTTACATTTATCTTTTGGTATATTTGGCTCCATAGGAACACTTTGATGCACATTCAGTATCAGTGTGTGAGGTTGTGGTTGTGGTCGCTATTTCTCTCTCTCTATAATCACAAACCAAGAAAGTTGTGACACTTCCGCCAGTTTATATAGCCTAGACAATGTAGGATAGAAATAAATATAAATATATATAGCATGTATATATATATATGTATATGTATATATATATATATATATATATATACATATATAAAATAACAATTTCATTATATGGATTCAACGTGTGCCCCCCCGCTAGACTAGTCTGTGGTTTACCCGTCACTGTGACATCAGTATCAGCCATGGAAGATAGTTTGTTTGTTTCATTCTAAACTATCCAGCAAGGTTATTTTCATTTATGTTGTTTTTTTCTGCACAGTGTAGAGTCGTGTTGTGACGAGAGGGATGGAGGTATTTAATAAAAACCTTGCTCGCTGGAGAATAGCTACAGAAGTCCTGTCACAAGTTAATCGGAGAGGATCACAGCTGGGGCCTATACTGCGAACCTGGTTCAACCTAACCTGGATATGTTTGAGTTAGCCGGTTGGCTTAATCCAAAACATACGCGCTCTCGCTAAACTGTACTACGACGCTGGTTATCAAGTGGATCGCTCAAGCCAGCCGTGTCCTATCTAGTTAGGTGCGCGTTCACATGAAAGGGGTGGTATTTGGAGCATTCGACCAATCACAAACATGGAGAAGCGCACTGACAGCGCAGCGTCATACTTCCTGAATGAAAAGTGAACTTTAATACTAGTCAAAAATTAAGAAGTTAAACTTTAAACATCCATGACTTAAACACTTTATCCAGGATAAAAGCCACATAGCTGCACCTGCAAGGTGAATACAGCTGGTAAAAGAAAAAGTGTTTGAATGCGTACATTAACAGGTTTATGATATCACTGCCCCGTCTAAAACACGATCTCACTTCAATTACATTTGTCTCGAGTGTTTCGTCAACTTATGTGTTGCTTAAAATAATACTTCTGCATACAGTATGTGCCACTGTGAGTGTTGCACGGCCAGATACGGCTCAGCTGACTCAGATAAGGAGAGATATGATACATTATGAAGTGATATGCCGCGGACTGTACTTAATGTACTCTGATCCGGTTACTTATGTTGTGGCCGATATTTAAGTACGCTTTCTTAACGCTAATGTTATAATAGTCAGATTGCTCTGAAGATGGGAGGTGATATTCTATTAATGTTCACGTTCACACAGTCGGTGATTTTTGCCGGCCGTCTTTCCTGCGACGGCAGTTTTTCTGTATTTCCTTTCTCCTGTAATATGACTTGATCGCTTTAAACTCCACACACTGAGCTCTGATTGGTCAGCAGGCGGTGCTTTCACTGAGTTGAGCTCTTAGCCTGCAACCTAACCTGGTCCCGACCAGGTTAGCTGCTTAGCATATATTACCATGGAGATCTAGCTTGCTAAAAAGAGAACCAGCTTCGTAGGACCGGAAAGCCGGAGTTTTCCCTGAATTTAGCCGGCTAAGCGAAAATCCTGCTTCGCAGTATACCCCCCAGGCCACGGATCTCGATGCTGCATTCGGGCTGTGAGTAAACAACTTGTGTCTTACTTTGAGGCTGTCTGGAGGTATGGACAGCTATCAAAGCTACTAAACATCACATTAACAACGATGTACAAATGACAGTCGGAGACAAATACATATTTGAAATGATTTATTCACGTTTGCAATGTTTTGAACAGACATCCCCAGTCACCTCATTGTCATGTTGTAGTCCTCGCTGTATGCGTCCGGATATCGGCATCGCAACCACAACCTCACACACTGATACTGAATGTGCATCAAAGTGTTCCTATGGAGCCAAATATACCACAAGATAAATGTAAACAACAAAAGAAGCGATCGAAATGTGTATCTCCTCAAAGTACACGCCCCATTCCTACCGTTAACGTAACGTAACGACTTCCCCGGTGTAACCAGTTAAACGGTAACACCGGCACATTAGCATCTGCGATCTTTTCTACTTAATGCTATCTGCTCAAATGGTTAACATTGAACATTAAACGATCAGGCAGTTCAGGGAGAGTCGAAGGAAGGAAGGCAGGCAGCTTTGCATGACATTTATTTATTTATAGAAGGACCATGCATACAAAAACATTAATCTCAGCAAAGAGAAGAGATGCAATATGCCAGATTATAGCTAATAGCTAATTTCCATCTGTGGTCCATTCTTCTGGACGTGTTTCATTATGATGATAGTGAGTCAATCTGTTTGTTGGAAAGACAGTAGTTGAGTGATTACTGAGAGAACATTATTAAAAGAGATAATTCTTTAAAGTGTTGTTACTGACCTTTTTCTCTTTTATTTTCTTTCCCTCACATGTAACTGCTGAGACCCTGAGGAACATGCACACTGGACTGACCTGCTCTGGCAACCTGATTTCCACTGTACGTAATAGTATGTGGTTATGGTATATTATTTATATACATCAAAGGCACAATGCACCCCCCAGAGACACACATGTATTGAGTGTGATATTGTGCATAGGTCAAGTGAAATCATCTTTACATACTAGAAAACTGTAGGAGTGGCAACTTGTTTTGAAATTGAATTTTTAATATCCGATAATGAAGTTGATCTGTTTTCTTTATTCTTCTCTCTTCCCAGCTCCATCCATCACCGTGCTCTGTTCCTGCAGGTCCTGCTTGCTAATCAATGCTTTATTTTTTTACACAATTACAAACAAAGTCAATGTATTGTATGACATGAAGTTGTGCTTCATTCGGAGTCAATAATAAATTCATTCTGCCTTCAACTGCACAATGACTGTGGACTGCACCGACATCCATGTAGCTGCCCCCAGTAAGATGAACCAAGCAAAGAGGGTCAACATCATGCCTAAGGACATCCAGCTGGCGCGCCGCATCCGCGGAGAGAGGGCTTAGACTGACCCGAGACCAGCACACCCAAACACAACGGCTCTTTTAAGAGCCACCTACAGTTTCAATTCTACGTTATTATAATTATTAAACTGGTTCATGTGTCACTTAGTTTACTGAACCGTGATGAATGAAAGAAATGAGTGAGGTAGTGGTTTAAAGAAGTTACAAAGACATTAATATATGAGTAACAGGTCAGTGTAAACACAAGCTTCTGTCAATTATGGATCACTCAAACTATTTATATAAAAATATGTAATAAAGTTCTAAAACAAGTATTCGGTATATTCCTTGATAGCTTTTGGAGAAGGTTGTTTTTAAGTTTACTAAAATCTATCGTTTCAACTGTTTCACTTTATAAAAAGGAACCGGTGAGTAGAGCATCATTGAGTTTCTTATTCTGTCAGTAAATTATCCAAATGAAATGTTTATCATTATTTTATTCAACCCTAAACAAATTGATTGTACCTTTTTAATAATGACCTTACATGGTTAAGTTAAATTAACTTCAGAAAATCAAATCTGTTCTGAGAAAAAACTAATAAATGTTTAAAGATAGGAACTTGCCATCCCACTGAAAAAAAGTCAACTTTATTGTCAATCTTACTCAGTTTGTGTTTATAGACAGAGATCAAAAATACTTTTAAATCAAATAAAATTATACAATTTACAGATATGTATACAAATATATATATATATATATCCTATATAATGATGGTGGACACTTCACCTCCAGCAGGGCAGATGGCTGCACAAGTCCATCGGGGGATGCTCCCAAAACACCGACTCACTCACAAAGAGACCAGACTCGAACACTGTCTCCTGATAGGCCTGCACAAAAGCCTTCACCCCTTCGGCCTCGTTTACAACCCCCCAGTTGACAGCCATGACTCCGTCCAAGTTGTACCCCCCGAGCACCCTCTTCATGAGGGACGCGCATGGAGTGGATGAAAGTCCCGACCGCAGCACAGCACCAAACTTGCTGGCTGTCAACCTGCCCCGCCTGTGTAACTGCCACTTTGTCCGCTGTCCTCCGGTGGCTGTCTGGATGGCAGCTTGCTGGTCTCTGCTTAGTCGCATTGAGGCAAGAATTGCCTCAAGCCCCCATACCCCTTCACCAGCTCCGGCACGGTGACAATGGCCTGATGTTGAGGCCGCGGCTCTGGCTCAGGTGACAAAAGCCATGCCATGCCACACTGTGCGCCCCTCAGTGCAGACCTGAACCAGTCTACATCCTGAGTGGCGATGTCTCTGGCCAGTGGGTTGTATGTCTCCTCTCACTGTTGGTAGAGTTGAGACACCAGCTGGACTACTTTGGAAGTGCCAGGCTTCCTCCACTGGCACTCAACATCTGTGGAGCGATCTGATACATGGCACATATTGCCAATGCTGCAGCGTGGCTGCATTTGTACATCCCCCGTGCACAATCACAGACAGCGCTCTGCATCGCGCCATCGTCTCCCATGCAGATCTGTACAAATAAAGTAAGTACCATGTTTGTTAGCATGCTATAATAGATTGAATGAGCAATAATACAAGGATGGTCCGGATCTGGGGGTGGGAGGGGTTATTTTTCCATAGTTTTGTCTGATTGTTGTTATTGTTTGTTTTTTCTGTATTTTTTGTAATGTGTGTTGTACTGGTTGTGATTGTACATTGTATTTTTCTAAATGTGTATGAATACATTTTTGAAAAACATTTGATCAACAATAAAAAAGGATTTGGTCAGGATCTAGACTCAGTGTGTAGTTTATTAATTAATCAATGCTCTCTACATTAGGAAAACACATACCAGTGTACCAGAGGGAGTCACACACAGCTGTGCCTGGATAACCAAACAAATTGACAAGATAACCAAAACCCTTGAATCTACACACAGCAAATAAACTCAAATGACACAACGAGATGTAAAAGGAGATCACACATACAGTATAGTCGATATAAAACTGACCGCTTCAATCTGAAGAGCAACTAAAACAAAACACGGGAGTTTACCTTGTTCTTGTGAACACTAATGTTATCCACAGCACACACAGACCACGAAGTTCTAAAGGAGAACACTAGTTACTGAAACAAAACACGTTAGTGTACCTTGTTAGCTAATGTTAGCTAGCTGACATTAACGTTACACATTGCACTCATATTACTCACCAACATCTTGTAAAGCCGGTCCCGCTGCTCTTACAGAACCGACTAACTCCCCTTTCGTGTATGTACAGCTCTCAACGTGTCCAGACTTGTAGTCACCTCGTTTTATACTTTTATTCTCATTCTGAAAGAAACAGGTGAAATTTGCTAACGTGACGGCCATCTTTGTGATGGTGACGCGTATTGTGCGAGACCAAGAGACCTGTAGTTCACTCAGCGGTTTCACACAAAAAAATGTGTAACTTCACAGTTTTACGACACATTTAAATTTTTTTGACTTGCAAAATATTCTTTTAAATTGACAAACATCATATGTGTCATTCGTGGCACAATTCAAACGGGATCAAAAGATAACCTTTCTCTCTCCATTGACTTCAATGTATAATTTTACGCTTCCGGGGTCCCATGGAGGCTCCCGGAAAGGGACCATCTACTTCCGACCTTATTTCGGAAAAAATATGTATTGAAGTCAATGGGGAGATAAAACGTATCTTTCGATCCCGTTTGAATTGTGCCATGAATTACACATATGATGTTTGTCAATCTTAAAAAATAATGTCCATGTCATAAAAGTCAGTTTGTCGTAAAACTGTTGAAATATAAGACTATGAAAAATACGCAACTAGAAAGACTACAACTCCCAGAGTCGCGTAAGTGATGTCATAACTGTTTTCCTTCACTAAGAGGTAGCTAAGATCAGCGCTGGCTAAGATAAGATAACTTTAACAAGATGCCTGTGTGCTTAGTACCAGGTTGTTATCATACCAGCAATGGGTCTTGCTCGTTCTTTCGCTTCCCGTCTGATGAAAGGAACAGGAGTGGCTGGATCAAGTTAGCTCCCTAGCTAGTAGCTAGCACGTTAGTTAGCATTACAGCCATGTCATTTTTATTAGCCTTAACATGAAGTAACATTAAGTAACCCAACATTTTAAACAGTAAGAGTAGTAGTCATATTTCGTGAACCCTTTGAAGAGTACTGTCACACCGGTGTGATCATTCTATAATACACAATTTAAGCCCGGGGGAGAAATGCTAACGCTACATTAGCATTTGCGATCTTTTCTACTTCACGCTATTTGCACAAATGGTTGACATTAAACATTAAAAAGACCAGGCAGTTCAGAGAGAATCAGAGGAAGGCAGGCAGCTTTGCATGACATTCTTCTGGACGTGTTTCATTGTGGTGATAGTGAGGGTAGTCAATCCTTTTGTTGACAAGACAGTAGTGACGGCCATCTTGGTGACGTCACGTGTGTTGTTCTGCTAGACCGGAGGCGTCTATGGTTATTCCAACCCAGTTTAAATTTAACCACTTCCGCATTACGCACGAACGTAGCTCTACGCGATAGCGTCATAGACTTCTTCTTCGGCAGTTATAGCGGTCGCGGTAAAGCAGGATTCTAGAGGCTTCTCAATACTCAAATTTCCCCTCCTCGACTCCCCTCCTCGAGACTTAGACCCGCCCACAGGAGATGCGAGCGGAGGACCGAGGAGGGGAAGCAGCAGACGTTTAAAGAAATGAGAACTCCTCTCCTCTGAGCGGTCATATTAAAGCGACGTCCGTTCATTATTACGTGGCAACAGCTGCATCAGCTGTCGAGTGTTTTGTCATATTTTATAATCTCTGTTAGATCAGCTGAACATTGTTCCCCCACATATTTACTTTGAATTCATTGAGAGTGCGGTATAATGAGACAATAACAGGCTACAGATGCGGACACACACACACAAATATATTTATATAAATATATACAATTTAAAGTATGAGAGCACTCTCATAATAACGTAACACAATCAGAGACTGGATATATCCCCCCCCCCCTCTCTGGTCGCTGAAATGGGGAATTGAAATTACGGGCCAAAAGTTGTATTTGCAAGTATTAAAAGTAAGGACATCAAACCAACTGAGACCCGTCTGTCCGCGGCATCTGCGCACTGTACAACACACACCTACACACTGTACAACACACACACCTACACACTGTACAACACACACCTACACACTGTACAACACACACCTACATACTGTACCACACACACCTACAGCTGCTAAAGCATAATCAGGCTACAGCCGTTGTGTATTTTATTATGTGAAGCACTAAATGGTTTTAGAAAAATATGGACTCTTTGTAGATATCTACTAAACTAAAGCAAATAAAGAGAGTAGGTCTATTCTACTGAGTGATATATATTTTACACACTGCTGCTTTCTGCACGGACCTCACAGCTGTTCTCACTGTAAACGTCGCGGTGCGATGAGAGCAGGTTCTCAAATAATATCCAGGGGATGCATGCAGAGCTGTCATTGGCTGAGATAAGTCCGGCCGTGCGTCACGCCTCCACCGTTCCCGGAAATGCATCCGCGGAGGAGCCGTGGAGGAACCATCAGTAGAGGCTTCTCAATACTCAAATTTCCCCTCCTCGACTCCCCTCCTCGACTCCCCTCCTCGAGACTTAGTCCCGCCCACAGGAGATGCGAGCGGAGGACCGAGGAGGGGAACCGAGGAGAGAGGAGGGGAAGCAGCAGACGTTTAAAGAAATGAGAACTCCTCTCCTCTGAGTGGTCATATTAAAGCGACGTCCGTTCATTATTACGTGGCAACAGCTGCATCAGCTGTCGAGTGTTTTGTCATATTTTATAATCTCTGTTAGATCATCTGAACATTGTTCCCCCAGATATTTACCTTGAATTCATTGAGAGTGCGGTATAATGAGACAATAACAGGCTACAGATGCGGACACACACACACAAATATATTTATATAAATATATGCAATTTAAAGTATGAGAGCACTCTCATAATAACGTAACACAATCAGAGACTGGATATATCCCCCCCCACTCTCTCTGGTCGCTGAAATGGGGAATTGAAATGACGGGCCAAAAGTTGTATTAAAAGTATTAAAAGTAAGCAGAGGACACCAAACCAACTAAGACCTGTCTGTCCTCCGCATCTGCGCACTGTACAACACACACCTACACACTGTACCACACACACACCTACACACTGTACCACACACACCTACAGCTCCTAAAGCATAATCAGGCTACAGCCGTTGTGTATTTTATTATGCGAAGCACTAAATGGTTTTAGAAAAATATCGACTCTTTGTTTGTATATATCTACTAAACTAAAGCAAATAAAGAGAATAATGTAGGCCTGTTATACTGAGTGATATATTTTACACACTGCTCTGCTTTCTGCAGGACCTCACAGCTGTTCTCACTGTAAACATCGCGTTGCGATGAGAGCAGTTTCTAAAATAATATCCAGGGGATGCATGCAGAGCTTTCATTGGCTGAGATAAGTCCGGCCGTGTGTCACGCCTCCACCGTTCCCGGAAATGCATCCGCGGAGGAGCCGTGGAGGAACCATCAGTGTATCCTCGGTTATAGCTCCTCCAGAGAGCCTCCTCGACGCTCGATCCTCGGTCCTCGGTGTGCATTTAGAGAAATGAGACGTCCTTCAAAATGGCGCGCTGAAATTCATTTCCGGGTCACTACCGGAGGACCGAGGAGTCGAGGAGTCGAGGAGGGGAAATTTGAGTATTGAGAAGCCTCTAGTGTATCCTCGGTTATAGCTCCTCCAGAGAGCCTCCTCGATGCTCGATCCTCGGTCCTCGGTGTGCATTTAGAGAAATGAGACGGCCTTCAAAATGGCGCGCTGAAATTCATTTCCGGGTCACTACCGGAGGACCGAGGAGTCGAGGAGGGGAAATTTGAGTATTGAGAAGCCTCTTCTGAATAGTTGTTTTTTGTCTTTCCAAAGGATTTGTTGACTGTGGCCCTTTCTCATTTCTCGAACTCCCCTCCTCGACTCCTATCCTCGATACTTAGTCCCGCCCACAGGAGATGCGAGCGGAGGAGCCGAGGAGGGGAACCGAGGAGAGAGGAGGGGAAGCAGCAGGCGGTTAGAGAAATGAGAACTCCTCTCCTCTGAGTGGTCATTTTAAAGAGACGTCCATTAATGATGACAGGAGGCAGCAGCCCTCTGTCTGACGGACAGATGTGTTCATGACCACTTATATATTTACTTTGATTCATTCACAGTGCGGTATAATGAGACAATAACAGGCTACAGATGCGGACACGCACACACACATATATATGTATATATTTATATAAATATATACAATTTCAGAATCAAACAGAGCACTCTCTAACTCGTAACACTATCAGAGACTGGATATATCCCCCTCTCCCCTCTGGTCGCTACAATGAGGAAAATAAATTACGGGCCAAAAGTTGTATTTACAAGTATTAAAAGTAAGCAGAGGACACCAAACCAACAGACCTGTCTGTCTGCTGCATCTACGCACACACTGTACCACACACACCTACACACTGTACCACACACACACACACACACACACACACACACACACACACACACACACACACACACACACACACACACACACACCACACACCCACATACAGCTCCTAAAACAGGCTACAGCCGTTGTGTATTTTATTGTGAAGCACTGAATGGTTTTAGAAAAATATCGACTCTTTGTTTGTAGATATCTACTAAACTAAAGCAAATAAAGAGAGTAGGTCTGTTATACTGAGCGATATATATTATACACACTGCTCTGCTTTCTGCAGGACCTCACAGCTGTTCTCACTGTAAACATCGCGTCGCGATGAAAGCAGTCATTGGCTGAGATAAGTCCGGCCGTGCGTCACGACTCTCTAGAGGCTTCTCAATACTCAAATTTCCCCTCCTCGACTCCTCGACTCCTCGGTCCTCCGGTAGTGACCCGGAAATGAATTTCAGCGCGCCATTTTGAAGGACGTCTCATTTCTCTAAATGCACACCGAGGACCGAGGATCGAGCGTCGAGGAGGCTCTCTGGAGGAGCTATAACCGAGGATACACTGATGGTTCCTCCACGGCTCCTCCGCGGATGCATTTCCGGGAACGGTGGAGGCGTGACACACGGCCGGACTTATCTCAGCCAATGACAGCTCTGCATGCATCCCCTGGATATTATTTTAGAAACTGCTCTCATCGCAACGCGATGTTTACAGTGAGAACAGCTGTGAGGTCCTGCAGAAAGCAGAGCAGTGTGTAAAATAAATATCACTCAGTATAACAGACCTACTCTCTTTATTTGCTTTAGTTTAGTAGATATATACAAACAAAGAGTCGATATTTTTCTAAGAACATTTAGTGCTTCACATACTAAAATACACAACGGCTGTAGCCTGATTATGCTTTAGGAGCTTAAGTGTGTATGGTACAGTGTGTGTGTGTGTGTGTGTGTGTGTGTGTGTGTGTGTGTGTGTGTGTGTGTGTGTGTGTGTGTGTGTGTGTGTGTGTGTGTGTGTGTGTGTGTGTGTGTGTGTGTGTGTGTGTGTGTGTGTGTGTGTGTGTGTGTGTGTGTGTGTGTGTGTGGTACAGTGTGTAGGTATGTCCTGTACAGTGTGTAGGTGTGTGTGTGGTACAGTGTGTGCGCAGATGCGGCGGACAGACAGGTCTCAGTTGGTTTGGTGTCCTCTGCTTACTTTTAATACTTGCAAATACAACTTTTGGCCCGTAATTTCAATTCCCCATTTCAGCGACCAGAGAGAGAGGGGGGGGGGGGGGGGGGATATATCCAGTCTCTGATTGTGTTACGTTATTATGAGAGTGCTCTCATACTTTAAATTGCATATATTTATATAAATATATTTGTGTGTGTGTGTCCGCATCTGTAGCCTGTTATTGTCTCATTATACCGCACTCTCAATGAATTCAAGGTAAATATGTGGGGGAACAATGTTCAGCTGATCTAACAGAGATTATAAAATATGACAAAACACTCGACAGCTGATGCAGCTGTTGCCACGTAATAATGAACGGACGTCGCTTTAATATGACCGCTCAGAGGAGAGGAGTTCTCATTTCTTTAAACGTCTGCTGCTTCCCCTCCTCTTTCCCCGGTTCCCCTCCTCGGTCCTCCGCTCGCATGTCCTGTGGGCGGGACTAAGTCTCGAGGAGGGGAGTCGAGGAGGGGAGTCGAGGAGGGGAAATTTGAGTATTGAGAAGCCTCTTTTGAAACATCTCTGTTCCCGGAAATGCATCCGCGAAGGAGCCGTAGAGGACCCATCAGTGTATCCTCGGTTAGAGCTCCTCCAGAGAGGCTCCTCGATGCTCGATGCTCGGTCCTCGACGTGCATTTAGAGAAATGGGATGTCCTTCAACATGGCGCGCTAAAATTCATTTCCGGGTCACTACCGGAGGACAGAGGAGTCGAGGAGGGGGATTTGATGAAATGAGAAAGGGCCTGTGTCATTACCCGATCCGTCACCCTGCCCGATCGGTTCTGCGCATGTGCGAGAGGGTCCGCCATGTTGGACAACTCCGGACGGCAACACCAGATGGACACATGACACAGTGGCTTTTAGCAAAGCTCAAAAAGAAAACTCGAGAGAGATGAGTTATTGTTATTACAACGTGACTTCACTATTATTTAACAACTCTTTTTATTGGGTTCTTTTATTTGGGGTTAAGTACATTGTCAGAATAAGTGAGGAATGAATTTAACTTCTGTTAGACAGCCATATGCCATACATTTTTGCATACATTCACAGTAAATATGTATTCAGTATGATAGCTGTCTAACAGAAGTTAAATCTATTTCTCACTTATTCTGACAATGTACTTAACCCCAAATAAAAGAACCCAATAAAAAGAGTTGTTAAATAATAGTGAAGTCACGTTTTATAACAATAACTCATCTCTCTCGGTTTTTCTTTTTGAGCTTTGCTAAAAGCCACTGTGTCAAGTGTCCATCTGGTGTTGCCGTCCGGACTTCCGGACCATCTCGCACATGCGCAGAACCGATCGGGTAGGGTAACGCATAGATATATATAAACACTAGGGCTGCAGTCGGATAGTTTAAAAATCAGCTCCTAAGTTCTAACCCTATCGTCTATTCCTTGACCTCTGAGTGAAACGTCACGGGGTTAAGGGATAGTGGATAGGAGAATTCAAAAGGACTTATGAGAAGAGACTGCGGTACTTTAGAGAATCCGAATGCACTTTCACTATCCGACGTGTTTCTGATGCGCCAGCGGACGTCATTGTGTGCGTCTGCTGCTGTGGGGAAACCATGGAAACCACAGTTTTCTATACAGCGGACTACAACATGGATGTTTAATAAGAACGAGGGACTGCTGTGAACTCATCTAGAGACTCTGCACTGTGCTTTGATGCTGCTGCTTTGCTTTATGAACGTGGACAACAGAGAAACATATTCTTCATGACCAAAGTTGGAACTGAAATAAAAAAGGAAAGTGAAACTTATGCTCGTCTCCCTCTCCCTCCGGTCCACATTAATACAAATGATCCCAATACGTATGATTGTATGAACTAAAGATCTTAAAATCAATACAGATGTATTTATTATAAACGTTAGTCCTTAACATCTATCACTGTGTATATCACCATTCAAACATCTTTTAAAAGTTGAACAAACCCCACACAGCTCAGTAAAGACTGTGAAATGTTGACTTTATTTGATCATTTCAGTAAAAACTAACGTTCATATTTCTCTTTTTGATTATAATACTGATGAACGTTCAAAACAAAGCACATTGGCAACTTACCACCTACGTTTTAAAATGCTTAATAAGCACCGTAACTTTCATGATATCATTTCTCGGTCATAATCGGTTGTTTCCGTGAACGGCCGACTGTTGAGTGACGGCAAATGCTGCGGCTGCAAGGCATTGTGGGGCAGCATTTTCGCTTCTCCTGCCGGTTAGGGAGGTCCAGTGGTTCCTAAGCTAAAGGAGGTGATAAAGGAAGTTTGAAACCTCCTTTCCTATCATTCTCATCATTCTAGAGAATTCGAACGGCACTTATCATGGCTGCCACTGAGGGACTTCCGGGTCATTTCACTCCTTTAGGAAGGTTCCTAAGCTAAATGGACTATTCGACTTCAGCCTTCATGGCTCATGGGAGATTTTCCAGCGTAGCTGACTGGCCGCCATCTTGCTACAGTCAACAGTTACTCTGATTCGCGTTATGGTAGCTGTTGTAAGGTGAGTGATCTGCACAAAAATACTCTTAACTCGCTGAAATCTTGACTGATTTACAAACGGTTTGATTTATTATAAACATTATTAGCATGGCTATGATACAGGATGCTTGGACATGTTGAAATTGCAGCTTTTCTTTGTGTATGTGGTTGTATTTATTAGCTGGCTAATAACAAGAGGCTCTCAGTGAGACCTAGTATTACAAAGTTCACCCAGCAACTTTACACCAGTGGGAGAGGCAGAACTGCTCTTTCTTTTCAACATAACTTAAGTTACACATGATTTCTTCCAAGTGGTTTGGCTTGTTAAAAACATCTTGCATTATGATACAGGAATTTGCTGGCTTTGTGTTTACAGAAGTACCTGACTATGCCGGACTTGTGTGCAGCCTACGGATGCTCCAATCGCCGCTGTCTGCAAACAAGAACCCGTGGGATCACCACATATGTTTGTTTGCTCAGTCTAATAAACCCATAACATGGTTGTGAAAGAATACCAAAGCTGAGGCTGGACGATGATTGATTGTTAGTGTGCCATGTGTCACTGTGTGTCTTATTGGTTTTGTGGTATACTGTATTTTATTTTATTGTGTGCAAGACACATTTAAAACAAATAACCTTGAACCTTGAAGCCCCATCTCTCCCCACCTGCTCCTGCTTCCTACATCCCCTCCACACCACACCAAGTTGTTCTTCTTAATAATAATAATACATTTATGTTGGGGGGCTGCCTTTCATAACACCCAAGGACACCTTACAGGGGCATAGGGGCAATATAGGGAACAATTTAAACAGTGGATTTTGTGATATATCAGCCGGGGTGAGTCAAGACAAACCACAAATGGACTACAAAAGGACACAGAAGGACACATGGTACAGTTTATATTATTCTTGGTCTTTTTCCAATAACATATTTCAAAGGTTCTGGATTTGTTTACAAATCTAGAAACTAAATACAAAACTAGGATGATATGAAGATCTCATGTCAAAAATAATTGTGATAAATTAGACAGAACTGGCCTGTCTGTGAGCACATTTTATGTTGGTTTGGTTCTTCTGATAAAGGTGTGAATATCTAAATAATATACCAACATATGCTAAATTAACAACTCTTGGCTTACAGAGTGGTAACATGAGACCGATTTTTATATATAAAATATAAATGTATTTTAATTTTATAATTTATTTTAAATATTGACAATATAATAAAATAAATGGAAATATATACACCGGCAAATATTTAATATAAATACCTTGTGTGTGTGTATAGCTATTGCTTTATCTGATTAATGTTATTTTCATATGAAAGTCCATGATTATAAGTATGCAGTATCATAACTACATCTTTGATGTTTATAAAAAACCAAACCGTTTGAAAATCGGTTGAAAATTGATCAAGCTATGGTTATTTGAATAGTAAACCATAATGTTATGAATGAGAGCACTGCCTGTAGCAAGATGGCGGCCAAGTGGCAACGTCGGTTTCCATTGGCCAGCAGCGCGTGTGAGCCATCTAGTGTTTATATATATCTATGCCTACACCGGTGCAAACCACCACTCAGGACACCTCCACTGTCAGTACAGGAAGTGACGATTCTGACGCGTTTTTTTGGGGTGCCCCCCCACGGCCTGTGTCCAGCCCCCCCCCACACTCATCCATATATTAACGAATTTTGACAATTTTTGTTGCATTTTTCTCCTCTCACTGATCGAATGGCAAACGCGACCCACTGTCGGAGGGCCTCCGCGCCGGCCGATATGAAGCGTGACCAAGACGCACCGTCCAGGGGTCCCACGGGTCCGCAGCGGGGTGGAGGTTCCCAGCTGGAACCTCCCCACCTCCGCCGCGGTGCACCCGACAAACACGGTTGTTTCTCGAACCTTCCACTGTTGTCTAGCGGGCGTAACTAAAATACAAGATGTCGTATTTAATTTTATATAAATAAATATATATATCTATATAGATAGATATATAGATAATAAGTGTCAGGGCTATTTTATTTTGTATTTGCGTGCATTTCCTGTTTGGAAAGCGGCACTCTACTGATAGTGGTGATTTTATTTTGGAATTCTTAGCGTGCACTTCCTGTACTGACAGTGGAGGTGTCCTGAGAGTGGAGGTCTGCACCGGAACTGTCCTGAGAGTGGAGGTCTGCAGGCAGAGCCCTCTGTAATTTTTCCGAAATTATGGTTGCGTTCCAATAGTCCATTTAGCTTAGGAACCTTCCTAACGGAGTGAAATTACCCGGAAGTACGTCACTGGCAGCCATGATAAGTGCCGTTCCAATTCTCTAAATGAAAGGAAAGGAGGTTTCAAACTTCCTTTATAACCTCCTTTAGCTTAGGAACCACTGGACCTCCACACAGCAGCTTTACGGTACGTCCACACAGCAGCTTCAGAAGCAACTTCCAACGCTTCTCTGCCCATTGACTTTGAATGGGGATGACGTCACTTTGCCTCGCTTGTCGCCAAACTGCATTGTGGAGGAGCGAAGCGAAGATTTCCAGGATGTCCAGGATTTCCAGGATTCCAAAGTTGAGCAATGTTCAACTTTTGAAGCTGAGCTGGAAGCGCCAGCCAATCAAACACGTTTATGCAAATCTGACAGTAGAAGCGCTAGCCAATCAAACCGCGTGTAAGCAGGGAGAGCCAGACCGCAGTTCATTTCCGCATATTCCAAACGAGAAATTACGGTAGCAAATCACCCGGTTCTTTACGACCAGAACTATTAACGGGATACAAACAGGAGGAACCAGGCATGGAGGGAGGTGGCTGAGACAGTGGGTGAAACTGGTAGGTTTTCGCCTGTTTGGGGAGTTTATATATATATATATTGCTCGCATAAAATCCCCGGGGTTTTTTACTTTGTATGTCGGGGGCGGGAGATTCATGTGATTGGTTGTTGGTCGCATTGCTCGCAAAAAATCCCCAAGCTGTCAGACACGCCCAGCTTCATGATGTTCAAGATTTTTGAAAAGCTGCTGTGTGGACGTACCGTTAGACGAATCTTCCACCGCTTCCAATGCTTCTCTGCCCATTGACTTTGAATGGGGATGACGTCACTTTGCCTCGCTTTTCGCCAAACTGCATTGTGGGGGAGCGAAGCAAAGATTTCCAGGATTTCCAGGATTCAAAAGTTGAGCAATGTTCAACTTTTGAAGCTGAGCTGGAAGCGTCCAGCTCCAACATTTTCAAAAATTTTGAAAAGCTGCTGTGTGGACGTACCGTAACCGAAAGGAGAGGAGAAAATGCTGCCCCACAATGCATTGCAGCCGCAGCATTTGCGTCACACAACAGTCGGCCGTTCACGGAAACAAACGATTATGACGGAGACATTTTATCATGAAAGTTACGGTGCTTATTAAGCATTTTAAAACGTATGTGGTAAGTTGCCAAAGTGCTTTGTTTTGAACGTTCATCAGTATTATAATCAAAAAGAGAAATATGAACGTTAGTTTTTACTGAAATGATCAAATAAAGTCAACATCTCACTGAGCTGTGTGGGGTTTGTTCAACTTTTAAAAGATGTTTGAATGGTGATATACACAGTGATAGATGTTAAGGACTAACGTTTATAATAAATACATTTGTATTGATTTTAAGATATTTTCATAGTTCATACAATCATACGTATTCCAACTTTGGTCATGAAGAATATGTTTCTCTGTTGTCCACGTTCATAAAGCATAAAGTAACAGCATCAGAGCACGGTGCAGAGTCTCTAGATGAGTTTACAGTAGTCCCTCGTTCTTATTAAACATCACATGTTGTAGTCCGCTGTATAGAAAACTGTATTTTCCATAGTTTCCCCACAGCAGCAGACGCACATTCATGACATCCGCTGGCGCATCATAAACACGTCGGATAGTGAAAGTGCATTCGGATTCTCTAAAGTACCGCAGTCTCTTCTCCTAAATCCTTTTGAATTCTCCTATCCACTATCCCTTAACCCCGTGACGTTTCACTCAGAGGTCAAGGAATAGGAGATAGGGTTAGAACTGAGGAGCTGATTTTTGGATAATCTGAACGCAACCAAGGTCCCATGGAGGTCCACCGGAAGGGGAGGGACTTCGCCACTCGATAACATTTCCAAAGGTTTGTGGTCCTTATGGGCCATGTATGATGTGCTTTTAATTGTATGTGCATTTTAGACGATAATGGCACTTTGTAAAGTTGCACACAACAGTTCACTTGCATTCTCTTTTGGTACACAATATAAAACAAGAACCATGTTTTTAGTTGAGTACTGTGGATGAGTTGAGGAGTACAGTGTGCAGATGCTGGTTTGTAGTCTGGCAGGCCAGAAAAGGCTGTTACGTTTGCAAAAACAAAAACTATTTTTGTCACATTATTTAAGTAAAATATTTCCTGAAAGCTAAAAACAAAACCCAGGAATAGCCTTGTACAGACTTGTAAGTCTGTTTTGTTAATGTCATTAATGACAATGTGTAACCTTAATCAACCCTGTCTCCTAAAAATTACGTTCCCACAGAACTAAACTGCATTCTCAATTACGTTTAGCTAGAAACGTATTTTCTCCCACGTTACGTTTGTTATGAACGTATCTCAAATACGTTTATTTTCTACATATCTTCTAGAAGCATATTTTCTTCCACGTTACGTTAGTTATGAATGTAACTTAAATACGTTTATTTTCTACATATCTTTGCCATTTATTGTCTTGCTTATAATGATGATAATAGTCATTTATAAATATCATTTTAGAGCACACCTTTGAAATCGACAATCGGGCTCGATATATGGTTAAATTAAAATCAGTAGGCGAGGCTGTAATTTCGCCAGCTGTTACTCTCATGAGCGAGGCAGAACATAATAGTTTTAACATGCCAAAAAGCTGCTGTGTCGTTTATTGCACCTCAAACATTAAAACAAATCCAGAGTTACGTGTTTCTGTACTTCCTCTAAGAAGAAAGGACAGTAACAGAAGATCTCTGTGGCTTCAGGCTTGATCGCCGTTCAAATGACAGCGCTGGTTTCCCCAAAAGTGGGCGGGGCTGTAAAGTGAAGTAGATTTACTCTCATCTATTATTCAAAACCATTCTATTTATTCTAACGTAAATTACATGCCAGTGTTTTATCTTTTATTTATTTGTTTTTATTTTAAATCGTATAATGTCGGACTTTTTTTCCGTCTGTGAGGAAAAGAAATGGGGCTCAGAGCCTCAAAATACTGAAATCTGTATTTTTTAAAATCTTTTCCTTCTAATTTATTATTCTTTTCTAAATAACACACTGTTATTTACTCAACAATAACACACAATTATCCTTGTTTTTATTTATTCATTTAATTCTATAATCTTGGGCTTTTTAGCCGTAAATAAAGTCACCGGAAACAGACGGGACATTTTGAGCGATACACACCACAAACCCACTAAACTGATTACCCAAGATCCTCAGCTTGAAGCTTGTTGATTGGATGTTTTAGCCGCAATGCACGCTGGGATATGGTGTTGATATGATATGGAGATATGATATCCGACAACGAAAAATAAAATAATACCTAATTCAGAGTGTGCTTGCTTTTCTCTTTGGAAGTCATCACATAACGGCATTGTAATACACGGTTCGGCTGCATTACATATTACACATCTGCCGTAATTCTTTATTTATAGAGAGAGACAAACAGGAGAACTGCTGCCAAAACTGAATACTTGACGTGGATCATAAATATATCAACAATTAAACAACACCTTCAATTTCTTTTCACAAAATACGTCTCCTTGCAGTATCAATAGTAATTCGGCTGACTTTTATATTTGATCCAATTGGTATATAGGTTATATTTACACCATAACGGTGCACAGCTGATCGAAAAGGACTTGTAGTTTTTAAAGATATTACTGATTTTCTTTGAATATAAGAATCTAAATACTGAGTTGAGAGAATAGTCAGGGGATTTGGGTGATGGGAGACACATCTATGGAATCACAATTTCAATAGCTTACTATTAAATGACGGATAGCCTATGCCTTTCTGTCTGTGATGTTTTACAAATCAGATATTAATGTGTATAAGTAAAACAAGAGAAATAGTATAGCAATATCCTGTAAAATTATGTAAAAACATGAATAAAACTACACATCTTCAGATGTTATACATAAGTGTCTACACTAATAATACAAAGTTATTATTAGTATGCTGTGTGTACCTTGTGTGCACCGCCTAGTGGTTAAAGCATGTTATTGAATTATTTTTGTTGAATAATCTTATTTGATCAAAACAATATTAAGAGTACATACTTTCATAGGGGGAAAGTAGAAGGTCAATGATAGAAATATAGAATATAAAAAGTCAAGAAGATACTAAGTGATCTCTACAATAAAACAGTTTAGTGCTGGATGTACAAAGATATTAATAGGAGGATGTGCAAAACAGAAAAACGAATTAACCTTTATTAACACATTAAAAAATACTTTAGGTTAAGGTCTTCTTTTAAACAAGAAAAAAGCTCTGGGGGTATCTATCTACAGATGAATATTAAGCCTGACAAAGTACTTAACGTCTAAAATATTGCTTTCCTGCAATGTTAACTATGTTGAAACACTTATTTTAAATGATATTATACACATTAATTATACTCTTATGTATGTAGATAGAATAAGAAATGTGCAGAATATGACAGTTTAATGGTGGAGGTATACAGTACACACATATTGATAGATGTCTGTTGAGGAACCTGCGACCCAAGTTGTGTATAAGATCAATACACCTTAGAAAACCTTGACATCTTGAAAGGGATGTGCAAAATAGCCATTATACAGTTTTTAATTAACTATTAGTAGAGAATAACGAGTAATGAATATACTTTATAAAGATCTGCAGATAAATGTTTAGTCTTCTCAAGCACCAACTATCAAATATCTCTCCTGATTGTTGGCACTTGACAATCACCTTACCTGAATTTTACTCAGGTGTAACTAAAGTCTGCTTTAAGGGTTGTTTATATTTCACATAATTAATCAGAATCTGCAAAGTAACTAAACTAAATGTAGTGGAGTAAAAATACCAGGTTAACCTCTGAATTGTAGTGGAGTAGAATTACAAAGTAACAATGAGCTGTCGTGTGGGTATATATTAATGCTGCCCATTATGGATACAAGCGATTTTCACCCATTTAGTAATTACATGTTTTAAATGTGTACACATCAATGTGTTTCCTATCGCCTAAACCTCCAGGGCTGTACACAGTTTAATACTGTCAACTTCTACATTTGGGAAAAACGTCTTTTAAAACTACAATTCCCAGTAGAGACGTGCCATAGAGAACATGTTGCGAAACACAATAGCCAGCATGTGTAGTTCTGGTGGGGCGTTCGAGTCCAGTTTTGAATAGTCTGCCGTGGTTTCGTTCCATTTCAAAGAGCTTGACGCTCTGCGTAACCTTGGCGCAACATCACGGGGTTTGTCAACGGGACTGTAGTCCCAAACGATAGCTGGGGATTATGGGTAGTGTAGTGTCTTGGGCCATCCTAAATCTCGAAATGTCCCGTCTGTTTCTGGTGACTTTATTTACGGCTAAAAAGCATGCTAAAATGCCCAAGATTATAGAATTAAACGAATAAATAAAAACAAGGATAATTGTGTGCTATTGTTGAGTAAATAACAGTGTGTTATTTAGAAAAGAATAACAAATTAGAAGGAAGAGATTTTAAAAAATACAGATTTCAGTATTTTGAATCTCGAAACCCCATTTCTTTTCCTCAAAGACGACAAAAAAAGTCCGACATTATACGATTTAAAATAAAAACAAATAAATAAAAAGATAAAACACTGGCATGTAATACGTTAGAATAAATAGAATGGTTTTGAATAATAGATGAGAGTAAATCTACTTCACTTTACAGCCCCGCCCACTTTTGGGGAAACCAACGCTGTCATTTGAACGGCGATCAAGCCTGAAGCCACAGAGCTCTTCTGTTACTGTCCTTTCTTCTTAGAGGAAGTACAGAAACACGTAACTCTGGATTTGTTTTAATGTTTGAGGTGCAATGAACGACACAGCAGCTTTTTGGCATGTTAAAACTATTATGTTCTGCCTCGCACATGAGAGTAACAGCTGGCGAAATTACAGCCTCGCCTACTGATTTTAATTTAACCATATATCGAGCCCGATTGTCGATTTCAAAGGTGTGCTCTAAAATGATATTTATAAATGACTATTATCATCATTATAAGCAAGACAATAAATGGCAAAGATATGTAGAAAATAAACGTATTTCAGATACGTTCATAAGGAACGTAACCTGGGAGAAAACATGTTTCTAGAAGATATGTAGAAAATAAACGTATTTGAGATACGTTCATAACTATGGAAGCCCATTTCCGCCACTTGAAAAAAATAAAATCCCCATGAAAAGTAATAATTATGAGATAAAAAAGTCGAAATAATGAGATAAAAAGTCATAATTATGAGATAAAAAGTCATAATAATGAGATAAAAAGTCATAATTATGAGATAAGAAAGTCGAAATTATGAGATAAAAAGTCATAATAATGAGATAAAAAGTCATAATTATGAGATAAAAAAGTCGAAATAATGAGATAAAAAGTCATAATTATGAGATAAAAAGTCATAATAATGAGATAAAAAGTCATAATTATGAGATAAGAAAGTCGAAATAATGAGATAAAAAGTCATAATTATGAGATAAAAAGTCATAATAATGAGATAAGAAAGTCGAAATAATGAGATAAAAAGTCATAATTATGAGATAAAAAGTCATAATTATGAGATAAGAAGTGCGCATGCGCTGCAGTGGCGCTGTCTTTAAAGGTCCCTTCATCACCTTGCTGCTCTCCACCATGCAAACGGCATCTAGTCCTAAATAAGGTAACTATTACAGGTGACTTTTGTAAATGTTAGATGTTACATATAGCCTATATTGCAGCTAAACTACAACAATGCAGTTTATAGCTTTGACATTACCTGTTATGAATATAATATATATATAATATATATGCCTATAGTTGTGTGGTAACGTTCACGGGTTAGAGTTAGAGCAACTCACAGCAGCAGTATGCCTACACTATTGTCATTAGTGGCGTATAGTTCATAACAGGTAATGTCAAAGCTATGAACTGCATTGTTGTAGTTCATAGCTGCATAGGCTATATGTAACATCTAACATTTACAAAAGTCACCTGTAATAGTTACCTTATTTAGGACTAGATAGATGCTGTTTGCATGGTGGAGAGCAGCAAGGTGATGAAGGGACCTTTAAAGACAGCGCCACTGCAGCGCATGCGCACTTCTTATCTCATAATTATGACTTTTTATCTCATTATTTCGACTTTCTTATCTCATTATTATGACTTTCTATCTCATTATTTCGACTTTCTTATCTCATAATTATGACTTTTTATCTCATTATTTCGACTTTTTTATCTCATAATTATGACTTTTTATCTCATTATTATGACTTTTTATCTCATTATTTCGACTTTCTTATCTCATAATTATGACTTTTTATCTCATTATTTCGACTTTTTTATCTCATTATTATGACTTTTTATCTCATTATTTCGACTTTTTTATCTCATAATTATGACTTTTCATGGGGATTTTATTTTTTTCAAGTGGCGGAAATGGGCTTCCATACATAACAAACGTAACGTGGGAGAAAATACGTTTCTAGCTAAACGTAATTGAGAATGCAGTTTAGTTCTGTGGGAACGTAATTTTTAGGAGACAGGGTTGCCTTAATGCATGATCAGCACACCGTTCACTCAAAAGATCATGTTTTGGTTTAAATCAAAATAAAGCAAAACAAACATTAAGCTGTTCCTTTATAGTACACAGCAGTCGGTCAACTTGACATTGAAACCAAGTCTCAGCAAAACAAGCTGACTAGTTTCAATATGTTAATAAAAAGAGAATACAAAAATGTGTCGCTTACATACTTAACGTTGCAGTTGTAAGCGTTCCCCCCAAATGTCTGCTCCTAGCTTCCCGATCCAGCAGCTCCTGAAGCCATGTCGGTCCGAATGACAGTCCACTCCAGTGCACGCAAACCAAACAGCACGCTAATTGGCTGGTTCGTTGTCTAGCAACGGTACACGGCTCAATATGATTGGCTCTTGGCTGTATAAGGTATTTCAAGTGTTTTGAAGTGCAATTCTTTTTTATTAAGCGTTTTAATGATGACTTAAGCTTAGTATTAAAACAGTCGAATAAACACAATTATGACCTTGGGTAACTTTAATGCAATTTTAACAATGAATATAAAAAACAATACAATAAAATTGCTTATTACACGGTACAGTAAGAACACCCTAGCTTCTGCAGACTGTACATTCTTAATTGACAAAAGTAATACATTAAGGATTTAAATCATAATCTACTAACCTATTCTACATCAACAACAACAAGACTGAATCAAATAAATAAATAAATACAAAAGTGGTTATAAAAAAGACAAAAGCCACTAGATAAATGCACATTTACAAATTGACAGAGGTAAATGTTAAAATATGAATGAATAGATATTCTATTTTTTATAACCCTCTCTTCAGTAACATAAATAAGGTAACATACATAATATATAATACAACTTTAACATTACCTTAACAGTGTTTCTCTACAGGTCAGAATGTAACCTCTGAGTGTGTGAAGCAGATTTGACTCCAAAATAGGCTACTTGTACACACATTTTAAGGACAATTTAGGCATTAAAATACATAATGATTTATCTTAGCAGAAAAAAAACAAATTTAAACTAATAGCGTTATGACTCAGTTTTTCTATTTCCAAGATGCAACATGTGTAAAACTGGTGCCATAATTGTAATACAAATCAATATTTATTATTTATACCAATGATTGTCCTGTGCAAAAGGATACCAGTTTGATCTGTGAGGATTCAGATGGAGTTTATCTAAGCAATAAGCTATACAGTTTAATGTATTTATTGTAAAAGATCTTACATTTCAGGCAGTGAATATCCCCTTTACCTTTAATTTTCAAGTGCCTTAGATTGCAAAAATATAAATAAAGCTAAATATGAGTATAATGATAATGTGCAATTTAAAACAGAAAGCATTTGCCCAACTCTGGCATGATTCTCTGCATAATCTTCTTTTTTTTTGGAGACATTTCTAGTAACTTCTACAAGGTATTATCAGAGGGTTTTTCATCATCACATCTTGTCCCAACAATGGAGCCGTGATACTGACAAACACTTTTAAACACTTGATTGGTAACATCTATTGGATTTACAGTACAGTATGACATTAAATTCATAGTAAACTTTTAGTATCAGTATTTCTGCGCATTTAATCTCAATATACTTTACTGGACAATTTAAAGTGCACAACACAATGCCTGACCAGTTCATATACAGTTATGATCACATTTTCAGCTTGACCCAGAGCTAGTCACTAACGGACACAGGGAATCCTGAGGAAGCAGATGTATTGAGCAGTGGGTCTGTGAAGTCGTCTCTCTTTGCTTCAAGCCACCAGGTTGTCATGTCTCCTTTTCCCTGTTTGGTCAAGAACAAATGAAAGAGTGTTTGAGAGAGAGAAGAGAGTCATATTGCAAAGCATGTGTCCCTTTGAATTTTAAATAAAGCCATTAGGGTTGAAGGGGGGGGGGGGGGGAGAGCAGCAGCTGGGGCCACACCTTAACAAGACATCACAAGTGTCAGCCGCCCTGTCCGCTGGGACTGAGAAGAAACCCCTCCCCATAATCACACTGGCACTACCCAGAGAAAGGTCTTAAATTACAGCTGGGGTATAGGAGCTGGATCATACAAACCTTCAATACAAGCACAGAAAATAACAGACACACCCAGTATATTTTCACTTGGATGGAAGTTTTGAACTTTCCTGTGATCTTTTTTCTCGGACTCACAAATCCCTTGTCTTAATATTTGCAGATGGACATTTGCTTTAAGCTATGATCTGGCAGATACGTTTTCTTCTCTTTTTTAGATTAATGTATTTGTATGCATTATCCTTGTTCAATAAAGATATAATAATAGGGAGGCTATCATCTTGATTATGTTTCTCGCTGCATCTATTAGTCTTTCATAGATTCTACAGCATATACCAAAGAATGAAAGGGCATAAAGTGCAACAGTCCTGCAATAGATCCTGATTGATACTGTAGGACTTTGATTCACAAAATAATAGAAATACGTGTCTGCATAACACAAACAAATAAAAGGGTTTAAAAGCCACTCTACAAATGAGATGTACACATTTGTTTAAATATTGATAAATAGATATTAAATGTTTTATTATCCTGTCTTCAGTAACATATATAAGGAAACATGCATACAGTAACAACACAACTTTACCTTAACATTAAATGTTCCTCTGCAGGTCAGAATGTAACCTTTGAGTGTGTGAAGCAGGTTGGCCGTGGCACCACTCACCTGGATCTTCAGTGCTGTAAACATAATTATAGAGAAATACTCAACATTTTATATTGCATAATATGAACAATGCATGCCTGATATTAATTGTTGCAGGAGTATGTTTTTTATTATCTGTTTGCATACTTATGTGTAATGTAGCCTGCACGGTTTATAAGCTTCATGCTTTAGTTTTAAAAATCAAAATGATTTGTATTACACTAGATGATCAATAGCCAATCAAAATAAAAAAGGTGATGGATTTATCTTGTAATATTTACAGTATAGTACAGTGGGGCAAAAAAGTATTTAGTCAGCCACCAATTGTGCAAGTTCTCCCACTTAAAAAGATGAGAGAGGCCTGTAATGTTCATCCTAGGTACACTTCAACTATGAGAGACAGAATGGGGGGAAAGAATCCAGGAAATCACATTGTAGGATTTTTAATGAATTAATTGGTAAATTCCTCGGTAAAATAAGTATTTGGTCACCTACAAACAAACAAGATTTCTGGCTCTCACAGACCTGTAACTTCTTCTTTAAGAGCCTCCTCTGTCCTCCACTCGTTAACTGTATTAATGGCACCTTTGAACTCGTTATCAGTATAAAAGACACCTGTCCACAACCTCAAACAGTCACACTCCAAACTCCACTATGGCCAAGACCAGGGCCGGACTGGGACAATAAGTCAGGCCGGGAATTATACACCCAGCCAGGCCACTACCAGTTTTTTGTGCCATTTTGCTGGATTTATTTGTCAATTTTTACAGCGTTGCTGCCCATAATGATAGCGCTCTAAATCTACTACCTCAAAATAAACATATGGACATGGGTTACTATTTAAAAAAAATTGCAAATCTATTTGTGAACATGTGAACATATTTTAAGCGGGGGTGGACCTCAAATCCTATAGGGGGGTCCGGGGGCATGCTCCCCCGGTAAGATTTTTTTTTTAATGTTGGACTTAAATGCATCAATCTGGTGCATTTTGAGGGGGAAATAAAGAGACTACACCCATATGAAACATAACTGTATACATTTAAATAATCATAAAATCATAATAACATGGCCATAACCAATAACATCCCATATCCAATATGAAAAAACATTGAAACTTGTTTATTTATTTGTTTTTGGTTCATTTATAGTTGTGAGTGTGTATGTGCTCCTGAATCAGCCTCACCTGTCTCCCTCTCCTCCCCCTGCTCCTCCTAACCCTGAGGCAGCAGCAAGGACTAGTTTTAGCTCTCAACAAGTTTTAATTGTTTAACGTTTTTTTTTTATTATTCATGCATATTTTACTAATCACTCCCCCCTCAAATGGAAATATGTGTTTACATAAATGGTGACCAAACCGTTTGAGACCCACAGAGTAAACACTAAACTAAACACTCAAGAGTCCTTTACCTCACCTGAGCTGTAGTTATCAGCCTCTCAGTCTGACAGGAGAGGACTCTCCTCCACCTTGTTGTTGAAACAGCTCCTTATATCCGTTAGCGCAGCTAGCTAGCACCAGATGCTAACAACAACAACAATACACGTAACCGGTGTGCGCGGTTTATCTCACTCGCTCGCGCCACACAACACACACCCTCCCGATCTTGAATGACACACAGAGACCAATCGAGTATGATCTGTATGAAAGTGGCCATGTCGGCAGGCCACATCATGTAGACAGCCAGTCACCCTCTGTGAGGCAGAGTCAGACCCACATTTGCACAGCGTTGCGTTCACAATACATACGTATAAAAAAAAAAAATCCTCAGGCCAGCAGGCCACTTAACAGGCCAGGCCATCGGGAAACCTCCTGGTCCTCCCGATGGCCAGTCCGGGCCTGGCCAAGACCAAAGAGCTGTCAAAGGACACCAGAAACAAAAGACCTGCACCAGGCTGGGAAGACTGAATCTGCAATAGGTAAGCAGCTTGGTGTGAAGAAATCAACTGTGGGAGCAATTATTAGAAAATGGAAGACATACAAGACCACTGATAATCTCCCCTCGATCTGGGGCTCCACGCAAGATCTCACCCCGTGGGGTCAAAATGATCACAAGAACGGTGAGCAAAAATCCCAGAACCACACGGGGGGACCTAGTCAATGACCTGCAGAGAGCTGGGACCAAAGTAACAAAGGCTACCATCAGTAACACAGTACGCCGCCAGGGACTCAAATCCTGCAGTGCCAGACGTGTCCCCCTGCTTAAGCCAGTACATGTCCAGGCCCGTCGTTTGCTAGAGAGCATTTAGATGATCCAGAAGAGGATTGGGAGAATGTCATATGGTCAGATGAAACCAAAATAGAACTTTTTGGTAAAAACTCAACTCGACGTGTTTGGAGGAGAAAGAATGATGAGTTGCATCCAAAGAACACCATACCTACTGTGAAACATGGGGTGGAAACATCATGCTTTGGGGCCGTTTTTCTGCAAAGGGACCAGGACGACTGATCCGTGTAAAGGAAAGAATGAATGGGGCCATGTATCGTGAGATTTTGAGTGACAACCTCCTTTCATCAGCAACGGCATTGAAGATGAAACGTGGCTGGGTCTTACAGCATGACAATGATCCCAAACACACCGCCCGGGCAACGAAGGAGTGGCTTCGTAAGAAGCATTTCAAGGTCCTGGAGTGGCCTAGCCAGTCTCCAGATCTCAACCCCATAGAAAATCTTTGGAGGGAGTTAAAAGTCCGTGTTGCCCAGCGACAGCCCCAAAACATCACTGCTCTAGAGGAGATCTGCATGGAGGAATGGGCCAAAATACCAGCAACAGTGTGTGAAAACCTTGTGAAGACTTACAGAAAACGTTTGACCTCTGTCATTGCCAACAAAGGGTATATAACAAAGTATTGAGATGAACTTTTGTTATTGACCAAATACTTATTTTCCACCATAATTTGCAAATACATTTTTTTTTAAATCATGTTAAATTATGTGATCTTCTGGATTTTTGTTCTTCTCATTTTGTCTCTCATACTGTAGTTGAGGTATACCTAGGATGAAAATTACAGGCCTCTCATCTTTTTAAGTGGGAGAACTTGCACAATTGGTGGCTGACTAAATACTTTTTTGCCCCACTGTATATAGTATATATACTACATTTTTTATCAAATCATTATTGTCACATCCATACAGATGTCCTACAATTCAGTTTGCCTTGTATCTGTAGTTAACTGTTGGGGAATAATTTCCCTTGCATGTCATCTTTCGCCCTCTGACGCAGATGCCCAGCCTTGAGCAGCCGTTATCTCCCTTAAGGAGGGGCTGCCCTAGCATTTTGTTGTTGTTACCAGTCTATGACCGGGCAACTCTCGGTTAGAGATAGTTATTGTTATGGGACACCTGGAAAACATCCTTCTCGGGGTGTATATGACCCCGAACCATAAGCAATAACAAATGTGATTCAGTGTCTCTCAGCTGTTTAGTCTATCTATTGAAGAATGTTGATTATTACACTCTGAACTAGTTAAAACGTCGAACTACAGGAGGGTTCTTCAAAATTGATTGTGGCATCTCTACCGTGTGGTCAAATCGTGGCCTGTGAAATGTCTCCAAATAAACCGTCAGTGTTTGCCATCGAAGCTCCAGCTCTCCTCGTGTCTCTCTGAGTCCTGACTCCAATTGCTTCAGAAGTTTCCCTCACAAGGTGACCTATTTTTTATTGTGTGCAAGTCATACTTACAAAAATGTATTTCTGTTCTAAGTGGCATTTACATTATAGGTCCAATAACAACGAAGTATAAGATCTCTAAGGCCCGTCTGTAATTATGTTAGACAAACAGCAAAGACCAAGTATGTAATTTGCACACTTTGCAACACACATTATTATCTATTTTTCACATGGTGATTTAAAAGCATATTTGTAAAATGGGCAAGCAAAAGTACTGTAGCGGTGCACAAACCTCAGCTCATTAAAACATTTCCTAATGAAGCCTTTTAGGTCAAAATTTATCTCGTATTAAAGGTTTTATAAGCGTTTGTTTCTTGACTTTTGAGCATACAGTCGTTTAGTGTATTTCTATTAACCCAATAGTCTAGTGTGGAGGATTAGCACACTGTAATACTTCCATGTTGTAACTCCTCTCTGCTGTACAGGTGAGCAAACACAGACACAATCTCTTTGGCATGAGAGCAGCAGCGGCCAAAGGCTATTTCTGAACTGCCATTGAAGCCAGTTACAACAACACTGTTGACACACGTTTGAATAAATGCTGGACAATGTAAGAAAAAGCACACAGAAGTCATGTAGATGTTCAGATGATGAAGAAAAAAATACTGAAATTGATTTGATGTTCATGTTTCCACTTTGAGACATTAATTCGGTGTATCTAATAAATACCTTCACTTGTTGATTCCATACGGGACGCAGTGTTGACAGTGTCCCCAAACAGGCAGTAGCGAGGCATTTTGGTGCCAACCACACCGGCGACAACAGGTCCTGGGAGATTTAAACAGCAGTGAATATAATACACTATAGTCGAATACTATTGTCTAAACACTACAACTGAATAAGGACAATGCAGGGGCCCTTAGTCTTAGGACAATGTATGTTTATTTTACATTACTTTATTGTTAAAGTTACAATGTTCTCTCTTTTACTTAATACAAATCTGTTGCAAAGAATGTATTGTGAACATAAACAACATGCTTAAAAGCTAGAGCCAAGATAACTTAAAGTGTCCTATTAACACTTTAAACATAAAACGACAAGTTCCGCCCGCTGTGAAGTCTATGCAAGTGGTGCAGTGACGCGTCCTAAAACCCGGAAGTAACCCGCGCTCGGGTTCCCTCGACAGAAACCAATGGGATTTCTCCATAGGATTTTGGAAAATAGCTCGAAATAAGGTCTGTGGAAAACGAACCTGTTAGATAAATGCACATTTTGTTCAGCCGGATAATATCCACATGTCTACCCTACTTTTATTATTTTCGAATCATAAATGTAATCGATAGATTTATGATTTATATAAATGGTGTTGTTTTGTGTGGTAGAGGGTCGCTGTCATTGATGTCATTTGCACCCCGGGCCGCTGTTTTCATATTCCGCTGAAGTATACGCTGTGACGTAATATCTCTTCTTTTTTCGAGAGAGAAGGGGGGGGGGGGGGGGGTCAGAGGGCCTAGGTATAAAAGTCACCGCTCGCCACTGGCACTGACAGTCAGGGACAATTTGCAGCCCTAGGCGAGATTTGAGCTGGCGCCCCAGCCAGAGAATCGTTACAATAGAAAAGATAAAGATCAATAGAGTATCCAAGGAATACACAATAGAATGGGGGGTGGACGCAGAGGTTGCGCTAGACTTTTTCGCTGCCTGTCATTTTGACGGACAGGATCGTAAAACTTCCGTCAAAATCCAGAATTACCCGTCGGCCTTTACACAACTCTGACGAGGGGGGGGAAGCATGCTTGTGAACTGTCAACGGGGGGGGGGGGGGGGAGGGACAGTTCACATGCGCCGTATTATGCATGGCTGCTGCACCTCGCGGGAGCGTGCACAGCGTAAAGCCAAAACTCACAGACATTTCAATGATTTGTACGGCAGTTAGGTTTGGAAATGGTATAATTTCCTTTTTGGAGGGCATGCATAACACCGGAGCCTCGCTGCGGGGAAACTTTGGCGCTGTTCCGAGTTTGTTCTAATCTGTCAAAATGACGGACTGCTTTCAGATTTGTCCGTCATTGTTAAAAAAAATCCGTCATAGACGGAAAATATTCGGTTAACGCGACCTCTGGGTGGACATCACATCTTCTAGGGGGGTCCAGGGGCATAGGCGGAGTTTGACATTTGCGCTTGGGGGGGGCAAACCTTTTTTACTGACGTCAGTACACAGTCCCAACTATTGCGTGGGGTGCGACGGATACAGTAGCAATAAAGCCAGCGTTCACCGCACTGAGTATGACTTTTCCACATATGAACACAACTCGTCTAGTCATGCACGCCTCATGCCCGCCGTACACACACACTCATATGGAAGGGGCGGTCTCTCCCCCCAACAACAGTGCATTACAACTGTAAAACGTATCATAACTGTGCACATCTTATACTTATTTGATAACTACTATATCCCTTGGTTACTTGAACAATATTATGAACCAGTGTCCTACTTAGTGCAGAAGTAGACGCCTTAAACGTTGAAAAAATCGGCGCATAACCATTACTGCTAATTATTGTAATACAATAGCTGAAAAAAAAGCAAGGGAACTTGTGTCCTTAACCTCATACGTCACACACACACGTCACAACATGCGACTGCTCAAAAATAAAATTGTTTTAACCAAAACATGATATTATTCAGATTTGTATTGTAACAATCATATTACATCTATTAAAATATTGACATACGAAATATTTGTATCGGAATAGCTTTAGACGTAGTAATGCTGTAACATATTTCAGCCACTAGGGGGGCAATGCCCCCCCTGCCCCCCTGCAAAATCCGCCTATGTCCAGGGGTATGCCCCCCCGGGAAGATTTTTTTGAACATTTTAAAGTAAAATGCTTCAATCTGGTGCACTTTGAGCAGAATTACTATAGATCTAGGGGTACAACTCTAAACACCCATTATGAAAAAGATCGGTTTACATTTTATTAATCAAATAAGTATGTGAACATAACCAATAACCTACCATAGCCAATAACAAATGAATGAAACTTATTTTATTTTTGTTGTTCTTTCATATCTTATTTTACCTAGTTAACATTTATTTATTCGTGCTTTTAATCTCTCCAGTTTAAAACGATATTTTTGGTTACTGTCCTATAGTATACTGTATACATTGGATTGATTTCAAACCTGTTTATCCCAATAATTATAAAGGAGTGCCGGTTTACATACATTGTGATCAAACCGTTTGAGACCCACTTAGATAACTTAGACTAAAGTGAACTATCTAAACACTCAGTCCTTTACCTCACTGAGCTGTAGTTATCAGCCTCTCAGTCTGACAGGAGAGGCCTCTCCCTCCACATTATTGTAGAAACATCTTCTTCTTATATCCGATAGAGCAGCTAGCACCATTCTAATAACAACAGCGCCGGTACCGGTGCTCTCTCTCTCCCTCGCTCGCGCCCACGCTCACTTTGGCTGTGAGCTGCGGGCGCCAGATAAGCCAACAGCTATGGCGTTATATTTGTGACTCTATCCTGAGCACGCAATGAAACATGTTGAGCATAGAAAATGCGATTGAGCGTGCACTTGAACATTTTTGAGCACAGAGAAATATATTTTCTCTCATAAAACTCCTGCTCCGTGCGTAAGCAGACCGCTGCACGCGCTCTCTCTCCCTCGCTCGACCTCTCCACCCTGTACGTGCTCGGCTTTGCCTGCGCTCGCTCAAGTTGTCACAGCGTTATAAATGTGCCACAAAACCAACCAATCGGAGAACTCGAGAAGGTCAATTCTGATCGTCTCCAATCATATCTTCTATCTGAGATGAGAGAGGGATTTTCGGTTGCCATCAGGCTGTTGACGTTCTTATTACACATCCGTCGTTGACATGTACACATGCATTTACAGGACATGACAGACTTGAATGAAGAGAATAGTACGCCACAGTGTCAGGTGAGTTATACATTTCTAGTTTTCTGATATCACGTTATTGTCAATGCCTGAGTTTGCTAGCTGGCAACATAGCTATAGGGGTAGTTTAAGCAAACAGCTAACAAACCATAGCCTACATACATGAACCCTTCTGAGGTATTGATTACTTGCTGTAAGCATTAGAGGTGGCAGAATGACAAAAGTTTCTCTTTCTATCAACATTTTGGGTTGACCAGAACCTGGACCAACTTCTGTTTCCTGTTCTACAATGGGCATAGAGCTTGCCTTAATTTTCAACCGGACAACTAAACAGATTAGGCTAGGATACCGGGTAAAGCTAGCAACACACGTTAACCATGAACAGCCTATTAATCCGTTCTCTTAATGTTATTTCTTCCAACGTTGTGGAATTAGAGAAAAGGGGCTTCTTAACGTGCTTTTATCCGGGGTGGAGGGAGTTAAATATTAGTTAAATATTACATTGGGGTTTGTGATTGTAGTGGGTGGAGGTGGTGAAATGAGGATATCCATTTTGGAGTTCAAGCTAGTATATTATAGTTAACGTTACACAATAATAAGGACTCTGGAACCTTACTTCTGGATAGGGGTTGGACTCTATTCTTCTCCGGAGTTGCTCAAGGTGTGAGGCGCCGGGCGGGTGTGGGGATACTCACAAGTCCCCGGTTAGGTGCTTCGTTGTTGGAGTTTACCCCAGTGGACGAGAGGGTCGCCTCCCTACGCCTGCGGGTTATGGGGGGGAAAACTCTGACTGTTGTGTGTGCTTATGCACCCAACAGCAGTTCAGAGTATTCGGCCTTCTTGGAGACCCTGGAAAGAGTCCTGTATGGGGCTCCTGAAGGGGACTCCTTAGTCTTGCTGGGAGACTTCAACGCACATGTGGGCAATGATGGAGACACTTGGAGGGGCGTGATTGGGAGGAACGGCCCCCCTGATCTGAACCGGAGTGGTGGTTTGTTACTGGACTTCTGTGCTAGTCATGGATTGGCCATAACAAACACCATGTTCGAACATAAGGATGCTCATAAGTGTACGTGGTACCAGAGCACCCTAGGCAGAAGGTCCATGATCGATTTCGTTATCGTATCATCGGACCTGAGGCCGTATGTTTTGGACACTCGGGTAAAGAGAGGGGCGGAGTTGTCAACTGATCACCATCTGGTGGTGAGTTGGGTCGAGTGGCGGGGGAAGCCTCTGGATAGACCTGGTAAGCCCAAACGTGTAGTTCGGGTGAACTGGGAACGTCTGGAGGAGGCCCAAGTTCAGGAGGCCTTCAACTCACACCTCCGGCGGAGCTTTTCGGGCATTCCTGTGGAGGTTGGGGACATTGAACCAGAGTGGTCGGTGTTCAAAGCCTCTATTGCCGAAGCCGCGGTGGGGAGCTGTGGTCTCAAGGTCTTAGGTGCCTCAAGGGGCGGTAACCCTCGAACCTCCTGGTGGACACCGGTGGTCAGGGAAGCCGTCCGACTGAAGAAGGAGGCCTTCAGGGATTTGTTATCCCGGGGGACTCCCGAAGCAGTTGCAAGGTACCGACAGGCCCGAAGGGCAGCAGCCTCATCCGTGGCCGAGGCAAAGCAGCGGGTGTGGGAGAAGTTCGGAGAAGACATGGAGAAGGACTTTCGGGCGGCACCAAAGTTGTTCTGGAAAACTGTCCGACACCTCAGGAGGGGGAAGCAGGGAACCATCCAAGCTGTGTACAGTAAGGATGGGACGTTGTTGACCTCAACTGATGGAGTGTTGGGACGTTGGAAGGAACACTTTGAGGAACTCCTGAACCCGACAACTCCGCCCTCTATGTTAGAGGCAGAGCTGGAGTATGACGGGGGATCAACGCCAATCTCCCGGGGGGAGGTCACTGAGGTCGTCAAACAACTCCACAGTGGCAAAGCCCCGGGGGTGGATGAGATCCGCCCGGAAATGCTGAAGGCTCTGGGTGTTGAGGGACTGTCATGGTTGACACGTCTCATCAACGTTGCGTGGAAGTCGGAAACGGTACCGAAGGAGTGGCAGACCGGGGTGGTGGTCCCCCTTTTCAAAAAGGGGGATCAGAGGGTGTGTGCCAATTACAGAGGCATCACACTACTCAGCCTCCCCGGGAAAGTTTACTCCAAGGTACTCGAAAGGAGGGTCAGGCCGATTGTCGAACCTCAGATTGAGGAGGAACAATGCGGATTCCGTCCTGGTCGTGGAACGACGGATCAGCTTTTTACTCTCGCAAGGATCCTGGAGGGGGCCTGGGAGTACGCTTATCCGGTCTACATGTGTTTTGTAGACTTGGAGAAGGCGTATGACCGGGTTCCCAGGGAGTTACTGTGGGAGGTGCTGCGGGAGTATGGGGTGAGGGGGTCTCTACTCAGGGCCATCCAATCTCTGTACTCCCAAAGCGAGAGCTGTGTCCGAGTCCTCGGCAGTAAGTCGGACCCATTTCCGGTGAGGGTTGGCCTCCGCCAGGGCTGCGCTTTGTCACCAATCCTGTTTGTAATATACATGGATCGGATTTCGAGGCGTAGTCGTGGGGGGGGGGGTCTGCAGTTCGGTGGACTAAGGATTGCACCACTGCTTTTTGCAGATGATGTGGTTCTGATGGCTTCATCGGTCTGCGACCTTCAGCACTCACTGGATCGGTTCGCAACCGAGTGTGAAGCGGCTGGGATGAGGATCAGCACCTCCAAATCTGAGGCCATGGTTCTCAGCAGGAAACCGATGGACTGTCCACTCCAAGTAGGGAATGAGTCCTTACCCCAAGTGAAGGAGTTCAAGTATCTCGGGGTCTTGTTCTCGAGTGAGGGATCAATGGAGCGTGAGATGGGCCGGAGAATCGGAGCAGCGGGAGCGGTATTGCAGTCGCTTTACCGCACCGTTGTGACGAAAAGGGAGCTGAGCCGGAAGGCAAAGCTCTCTGTCTACCGGGCCATTTTCGTTCCTACCCTCACCTATGGTCATGAAGGATGGGTCATGACCGAAAGAACGAGATCGCGGATACAAGCGGCCGAGATGGGTTTCCTCCGCCGGGTGGCTGGTGTCTCCCTTAGAGATAAGGTGAGAAGTTCGGTCATCAGGGAGGGACTCGGAGTTGAGCCGCTCCTCCTTCGCGTCGAAAGAAGCCAGTTGAGGTGGTTCGGGCACCTAGTTAGGATGCCACCTGGGCGCCTCCCTAGGGAGGTGTTCCAGGCACGTCCAGCTGGGAAGAGACCAAGGGGTAGACCTAGGACCAGGTGGAGGGATTATATCTCTTCGCTGGCCTGGGAGCGCCTTGGGATCCCCCAGTCAGAGCTGGTTGATGTCGCCAGGGAAAAGAAAGTTTGGGGCTCTCTGCTGGAACTGCTACCCCCGCGACCCGACCACGGATAAGCGGGAGAAGATGGATGGATGAATAATAAGGAAGAGCTATTTTTGTGATACATCGCTATTGATATGGATTTAGAGTAGATATTTGAGACTTCCAAACAGTAAACAAAAACGTAACTTATGGGTGAGTGTTTTTAGCAGAGCCATATTGTCCTTGTGATTCTGTTAATTATTACCTGTCTGCATTATGTTTCAGCTCAGCTGATGTTGGATTGATGGCAAAGGGAGAGGGACTTAAGTGAGAGTGAAAACACAAGGTAAGTTTCAAATCCTATAGGTTGCTAGATGTATCCAACCCTTTCTGCTGTCTTTGTCTCCCTCTTTCAGCACAAGAACCCCAGGGGGATTCAATGGAGCCTGAAGACCTGCAATGAGACCCTCACCCTGCACCTGAGTCTCAACTCTCAGAGTTTTGCAAGCCTCTCCCTGTTCCTTATTTTTATTAAACAGACGTTAAGCTTCCCAATGGTGTGGTCTTTGTTTTGTGAAAAATATGATTACCTCACATGTTTTGTTACTGTTGTTATCTTTTGTGATAGTTAAATTGCTCCTGCTGACAGCCATTCTTTCCTCCTCTCTGTGTCAGTGGGGAAGCCGTACATTCATACTCCTTTCTCTGAGCGATTGGAGCATCCCCAGGCAGCACAGCAAACCATGGGGGAGACTATATGCCAGGACAACACAGAGGAAAAGGCACAGACAAACTGCATGCATGCTATTCAATGTTTATTGAATTCCATTTATTTACATGGATGCTCCTAAAATAACACATTTAACATCATCATGCTGCTGCTGCTAGCCCTTTGACTCATTGTGCTGTCAGTTGACAATCATTGATAGGCACCTGGCGGTCCCCTGTCCTTTCTGAAAGTCATAAAGATTACATTAGTCATTTAGATGACTTATGTCCTCAATTACCATGGGATTACTGAAACCACCATGAATTAAAGAAATGGTAGAAATTATTCTAATCTGAATTTTGAAACCTTCCTTCCTTCCCTCCCTCTAAATATATCAATAAACATTAGGATGTGATGTTCCTGACTACAATACAAGTTTAAGAAGATAATATTTGTTTTAAAGAATTCAAAGCAATACACAACAGCAACAGGCTCTGTAACCAAGGCAATGTTAGCCTAACATGTATATGTTAACAGGTAAAATAGCTGTTCACACTATCTATGTATATGTTCTACTTTTTGTAATGCTATGTTATTTCTATTTAAGATGTTTACATTTTCGATTGTTCAATTCTAGTCTTTTAACTGTCTAATGTACAATGCCTTGTCTTTTGCTGCTGCAGCGTAAACATTTCCCCAATTGATATCAATAAAGTGCTTCTTATTTTATCTTAATCCTCAAATATTAGCACATTTTACTTTAAAAAAAACAAAACACATTGATGTAACTACATACACATATCAATATGTTGTATACATATTGCAAATCAAAACCTTTATTGACCACTAATTACCAAAAATTGCATTTCTATCCTGTTATTAATGCATTCAAATCGTGATTCAAATGACCCGCCACGAACTTCCGGGAACTTTCCGAGTCTCTCTGAACCACGTGGCGATCAAGCATTTTGGACTTCCGCTGTCGCAACTCTTCTCTCTACATGGCGCTGGACCAGCCAATCAGAATTGACCTTCTCGAGTTCTCCGATTGGTTGGTTTTGACATTTGTAACGCTGTGACAACTTGAGCGAGCGCAGGCAAAGCTGAGCACGCACAGGGTGAAGAGGTCGAGCGAGCGAGGGAGAGAGAGAGAGCGCGTGCAGCGGTCTGCTTGCGCACGGAGCAGAAGTTTTATGAGAGAAAATATATTTCTCTGTGCTCAAAAATGTTCAAGTGCGCGCTCAATAGCATGTTCTATGCTCAACAGGTTTCATTAGCCGCTTTCACACCGCAGGACTTGCGGTACTTTAGTGCCGGCACTAAAGTACCACTAAAGTACCACGGCACTAAATCCGCCAGGGGGCTAGTGCCAATCGCATTCACACCGCAGTACTTTCCCTGAGGCACGATTACGCTGACGTTACTTCGTCTTCTTCTTCTCTGGGTTTACTGGCAGGCCGCAAAACCACTTCACGGCGAGTACAACAAAAAAACGAGAGAAGAAGAACTGCACGGGGGGGGGGAGGGGGTATAAAGCCCATCCGCTGTATGAGGCGTTTGTTTACTTTCCGACCTCAGACATGATGGAGTTCATAAGGGTAATTTACAAATAAAATACCCCATTATAACAATGGACTTTATCTTTATGTATTTATTATATATTACCCCCTCAGGCTGATTTTGGAAAAGGACATCAACCCTTGTTTGGTGTTTTCCCTTATTTATCTAAAACAAATGACGTGATAAATTACTTGTGTTTATGTGTGTAAGACTTGTGTTTCTGATAAATTCAACCACCGACACCTGTCTGCTCTCACATTCTTCTATTCTGCAAATTTGGGGTGGGACACAATAAATAAAGCTTCGCCAGTTTGTTTGTTTTATTGCACAGTCAAGACATAACAATAACGGCATCATGCTGTTCCAGGTGTGTCGTATGCATGTAAATTGAAGTTAAATAACAGTGTGAAATGTAAAATAAAGTGTAAGTAGTTTCAAAACAATGTAACAGTGGCAATATATATAGCAGCAGACACACCTTAGTGCAAGTTAGGTGTCACTATTTTTACCCGGCACCCAGCTCAAGTAGCGAACATCGCTCAAAACATTTGGAGTTGGGAACTGCTTTCTGTAGAAGCTGCTGCATCCCGTCCTTGGAGTAAATTGCCAGAAGCGCCGACACTTCCTCATCATTCCACCGCTCCGGTGTTGTAGTACGTGTGGTCATAACTGCTTTAAAGTACAAAAAAACTACTCGCTCAGGTGTGGATGTGGTTTTGTAGCGAGGAAAAAAATGGCTGCCTAACAAAACAAATTCAGAGTCTAACGGGGCGTGGTTTGCAATTCGCCCAGCCAATAGAAATAGAATAGAAATTGGCACTCTTTTGTCACCAGGTTCGTACCACCTCTCTAGCAGGGACTAAAAAGTACCAAAAGAGTTCCCGGCACTGAGTAGTCCCGGCGGTGTGAACGCGACATTATTGGTACTAACGGAACTAAAGAACTAAAGTACCAGGGAAAGTCCTGCGGTGTGAACGCGGCTATTGCGTGCTCAGGATAGAGGCACAAATATAACGCCATAAACATCCCCCATTTTCATCACTTACAGCGCCCATCGTACAGGGCAAATGAAAAGTGTAATTGACTTAATTATGAATATTGTTACATCAAGGCCGAAAATTAGGAGGAGCACCAACGGTCAAAAAAAAAAATTCTACCAGCGCAGCCCCTCCCCAGATATGGCGCCCTAGGTGAACATCTATAACGCCAGTGCTACGGGCCGGCCCAACCTCTGGGAAAAGCAGGTGGATAAAGGTGAGACATCATCAGTACCTGAGTGGATGCCGGCGCGTATCTGCAGCTGTGTGTTGGGTTTGTGAGGGATCTTGAAAGTGTGGCAGACACTGACCAGATCAAGAGCCATGCTGGCTATCTCTCCGGCATGATTGATGCCATTTTGTTGAGGGACCCCAGAGACCACCATGTCTGGAAGCCGAGTCAGAGACAAAACAGGAAGAGTTAGAGTGAGATGCATTAAAGAAATGTATCAAAACACACATTTGACAGTGACACAGTAACTTGGTTTTTGCTTTTAAATAATCTATTTTAGTTGTGAATCTGCATCTCAACACATTTATCTTTATCTTCTATTTCAATAGTGATGCTTTAAAAATATGTATCACTTTTTGTTAGCAGTTCTAAATCTGTTTATCTTCCTTACATGCATCGCCTATTGTCTCCACTTTGTAGACGTCATAATTGTCAATAATGTCATCAAAGCTGGTGTAGAGCTGGTTGAGGAAGTCCACGACTTGGTGGGGAGTGCTGGCACCAGACAGCTGAGTGAAGCCCACAATGTCACTGTAGCAGGGAGAAATACAGTGTTAGTCAGTTCTAGTTTTACATTTCAAAAAACGTGCATGTAACATACAAAGAGGGAGAAAATCTATCTAAATGTATCCCTGGTAATAAAAAAAGTTATACTCCAGACACTTTACAATCAAACAAATGGCCATTAATAAATGTAAGTCGGTGTTAAGAACACAAACCTGAAGTAGACGGTGGCGTTGGAGTAGCTCTGAGCCTCTGATGTTCGACCCTGACGAAGGTCATCAGCCACTGGTTTTGGTAACATACCTACAAGGGTTAGCAATGTATGTCATTGCTTAAAAAAATGATGTCTCCAATATATTCTTTGGGGAAATGGATAGGAATAATGAAGTTGCTTCTTCTGCACCACTAGATGGCAGCGAACACATTTGACTGTGTAATTCTTGGTGACTTTTTATATGATGCACAACAGCATACTCATATTGTCACATTTTAATGTTTATCACCCACAAATCCAGCCTTTGGTGTGCTATATATGGCAGTTTTAGCTCTGCAATGTCCCCAAGACAAATCCTGAATATCTTTATCTAGCATGAGTGTTCTGGGTAATAATTATTAGCGCAATGTAACTCTTTCACTCCACACCGTTATCCTGACTCACTGTATAACAGCCTGTCCGTCTTCTGTTTCTCTTGAAGAAGGTCCTGTGTTCTCTCAGCAACTATAGCCTCCAGATGTTTGCTGTACTTCTCCATCTGCAGTTAAACAAACTCTGTGTCTGAAACTCAAAACCATACACGGCAAAAAGTAACTGCTGTTTTGGAGAATGAATCCAAGTTACATCACATTATATTTGTGCTATTTATGGTTATTAAATTAATTATATGTGGCTTTATGCCTATTTGTTGTGCATTATTGTACCATATGCCAGTGGGTTATTACCAGGTTCATCATCATGTCCACAGGGCTGACTTTGTGTGGGTTCATTTTGTCAAGATTCTTCTTCACTTGCTCAAACGTGGGCCTCGTGGGGACATTATGATTCCAGCACTTCTTGATAAGCTGTTCAAGTGTTCCAGAGAATATATCAACACTCATTGCCTTAAATGTTTAAACAGTCATGGTTTCGACACATAATAACATAATATAACACTTCCTAGTTTTTGTGTGAGCCAATTCAATTCACACTAACAAGAGTGTAACTAGCCACATTCTCTCCATACATAGTTTCAAAATCTGCACGTATGTCAGACCTCACAGTAGTCTTCTTGACTGGGACAGTCAGTATCTGCTTTCCCTGCTTTGACTTCAGGCAGAGGGGGGCGCCATGCGATATCCACCCTCACTCCCTCAGCCTGGTGCTGTGGAGAGGACTGCTGGTTACAAAAGATCAAAAGGAAGTGAAGGTTGTAATCTACAAAGAGGGCTGTCATACTCACTGAAATGAGGTCAGAGCGAGTTGCAATCTCAACCAGAATAATGGAGTAGCTGAGGAGAGGAGGAAAAAGTAGAGATTGCTTTCATCTAATTTTCAAATGTGGTTAAGATTCAATATTCAACACTTTGCATAGACATGAAAAAGCCTGTCTACTATTGACCATATTTGATTTAACTGAAATGTTCTTGTGCAAAACTTAACAACAATTAACTGCTTAAACTGTGACCCTTGAACACACCTGTAGACATCGGCTGCTACCGTCATGTTGGGGCTGCTTCCCAGCACGACCTCTGGGGCACAGTATAAACGATTTACATTCCCACAATTAAAGCCATTACTGGTGGCCTCAAAGTCCTCCCGTCTGAAGACTGTGAGCCCATAATCTGAGGACAAACACAGAAAAATATGGTGAGGTAGGATGTTTTCTTTCACCTTTCCAGAATAACAAAATTGCTTATTTCTTTAAAAGGATATTTCTTTTTGTTTCATAGTGTTAATTAAACTGCATCAAGTGGCTTATCACAGATTTGTGGTCACTGAAAACACAGTATAACAAAATGCTTTGACGCTGAAGGATTTTGTCACCTGAGATTTTGCACACCCAGCGGTCGTCAATTACACAGTTTCTGGAATGAAGTCTCCCATGAAACATCTTGTGCTGGTGGAGGTAAGACATCCCGCGGGCGATATCAGTGGCAAATGACAGCCTACATGGGGGAAAACTCTTAGAAGTTGATGTTCTTGTGTTTTTCACATGTCTTTTCAATATGTTACATTTCAGGGCATATAATAAATAACAGTGAGTGAAGCCAATCCCACAACACAATAATACATTATACAACTGCTGTTTTATGTCAAGTAGCTTGCATTGTATTATGGGATAGGGAATTTTAGTCTGTAAGGAAGTTATTCCTCATTTAATAAGGAATAAGGGCAACATCTGAAATACTACAAGTATACAAAATATTTGAAATATGTTTCTTTCAATTCAAATGACAAGCTGCAACTCTTTTCGAAAAGCTGGAATCATGAATGTTTTTTGCATTAAAATGTCTTGAATGGTTATCAAAATAGTTGCTTATGGTTCCGTTCATTTATAAGAAATCATCCTATTTCATTCGCTCTTTGTTCATTTCTTTCAACAGAAGCTGTCAAATGAATGTAGTGTGTTCATACCACAACTACTACTTCAGGGATTGAAATTTGAACATGGTAAATGTGTTTGTTTGTTTTTTAATGAAAATTAAGTGGAAATCAATGTTTCTTTTCTCACCTGAAGCCCCAGTTGATGGGGATGTCTTCATTAAGCAGGACATCGGACAGACTTCCTTTGGGGCAGTACTCTGTGATGATGCTGACGTAGGGAACTTCGATAGAACCACCAATGAACTTGCATAGATTCGGGTGGTCCAGCAGCCTAGCCAATATGAAATAATCATTAGCTGCGGGGTTTGGGGAGGCTTCCTCATGTCTGTAAGGGAATATTTGTGTTCTTCTCTGCTGCAGTGTTTCCCTCACCTCACTTCTTTCACCTCCTTCCTGATGGTTTTACAGAGCGTAAAATGTTTATTTTGGATGTGCTTCACTGCCACTGTCCTCCCATCACTGCAAGACAGTTCAAATTATGAAGTAAAGGATGCATTATTTCAAGGACCGATTAGTATCTACCTTCCTTAGACCTGTAATTCATTTCAGTCGATTCAGGGAAGTAAACGGACACTTCAGATACTAGAGCTTCATGTACTTTCTATGTATATTGTACTCATTCTTTTTTTACTGATTTACATATCACTATTGCACTACTTGCCACTTTTTCTCCCCCATTTAAACAAATTAATTATCTGTTTTACAACCTCTAACTCTGTCTCTGTGCAACTGTATTATAGAAATTCCCCATTGGGGATAGATATAGTATTATACATTTTAAACTAGCTATTAAATGTTAAGCTTGAACTGAAATGCAACCATTTTTAAGTGATCCAAAGAGTTAAAAAGCTTCTAAAATGAATATAATTTATCTTCTTTTTTAAATTATTATTATTTTTGGATTCATATTTCTGGTAATTTATATAGATAGACTCATAAATAAATTATATTTCTCACTAGAGGCCTGGCTGGATGAAGTCTTGTCTGAAGGAGGTGTTGACTCCGGTGCACACGGTCACCTCTGTAGTTTGACTGTTGGTGGAGTTGCTCCTGATGCGCTGCAGACTCATGGTGCTGCCGAGGCCCAGGAGCCCCGTGCGACCTGCACACAGGAGGCAGGTATAAACTCAGGGTCAGTTTACTGTTCATTTACAGATTAAATATAAAAGCAGCAAAGGAGCATAATGATGAAATGTGCTTTTATTGGTGGGTAAATAATTTCTAAGTCTGACCCACTCTTACTTGAATTACTGCATTTTGAGAATGCAACTCAAAAATTCAAAGGTATTATTGTCATATGCACAATGAATACAATGTAGTTTATGAAAAGAAAACTCTTATTAGTCCCAGGCTCCTCCAAAAATTCAACACAAAATACACATGAGGCATAAAATAAATACTAAATAGTGCAATAAAAAATAAAGTGCAAGAGAATGGTGACATGGACACATGGAAACAGACAATAGCAACACATACATATAGTATATAAATGATATTCTTGTTGCTTTAAAGTCAAACAAAAGTTATCGATATGGATACATTTACAGTAAGTCCTAAAAGAAAGTGAACATCTAAAGCTTTCTGTATGAGTAAACCGAAACAGATTCAGCATGAGACAAGTTACCAAATATTATTCTCTTGTAACTGATGATCCAGCTTTCATCCCAAAGCATCCTCTGCTTCTGATACTGGATCCACTGCAAGGTAGAGATTAAAACAAACATCAGCGTGTGTGTGTGTGTGTGTGTGTGTGTGTGTGTGTGTGTGTGTGTGTGTGTGTGTGTGTGTGTGTGTGTGTGTGTGTGTGTGTGTGTGTGTGTGTGTGTGTGTGTGTGTGTGTGTGTGTGTGTGTGTGTGTGTGTGTGCGCACGACACGTTCTCACTCCCATCCCGTCACATATTGACGGACGGTCAGGGCCCCTCCCCGTCGCTATATTACGTACAGGGTACCCCTTGCCCGTCAGGCTTCTACGGGCAGGGCGTCCCATAGACCTTCATTGCGGACAGCGGACCCCTTGACCGTCAGGCTTCTACGGGCAGGGCGTCCCATAGACCACGTGATCAACAACGATGGCCGACCTTCGTGTTATTCTCGGTGGAAAATGCCTATTTTAAGGTTCATTTAGCCATTAAAATGCGTTTTGATGTCATTTCATGCGAGTAATGAGTTTTTATTTCTGATTATTTGTGCAGTACATGTACATGATGTTTAGTTTGCTAGTTATGACGAAGATTACTTCATGAATGTGTACACATTCATGGTTGCTAAGGTGGTTGCTATGGACGCTGCAACAGCTCCCAGACCACGTGATCAACAACAATGGCCGACCTTTGTGTTATTCTCGGTGGAAAATGCCTATTTTAAGGTTCATTTGGCCATTAAAATGCGTTTTGATGTCATTTTATGCGAGTAATGAGTTTTTATTTCTGATTATTTGTGCAGTACATGTACATGATGTTTGCTAGTTATGACGAAGATTACTTCATGAATGTGTACACATGGTTGCTAACGTTTTTTTGGTGGAAATGTGTTTTTTCACAGCAAAGTCACCCTCTGTACTTGGACTTATTGGGAGAATCTAAAGGCAAGAACATCCCAAATATTTATTTATTTTAGACCTTTAGTGTTGCCGTTTGTGAGGAAAATACATGGGGCTCAGAGCCTCGTATTTTTAAAATCTTTTTTTCCTTCTAATTTGTTATTCTTTTCAAAATAACACACTGTTATTTACTCACCAATAACACACAATTATCCTTGCTTTTATTTATTGGTTTAATTCCATAATCTCGGGCTTTTTTGGCGTTCGTCAGGAACTGAATTTCAAAATAAAAATAACCGGAAACAGACGTAGGCATTTCGAGCGATTACCCAAGATCCTCAGCTACGCTGATTGGATGTTTTAGCCGCAAAGCATGCTGGTATTTGGTGTTTATATTATATGAAATCCGGAAAACATTTTAAAAGAATAAAATAATACTTAATTCCGAGTGCTCTTGCTTTTCTCTTTGAAAGTCATCACATAACGGAATTGTAATACACGGTTCGGCTGCATTACATATTACAGATCTGCCGTAGTTCTTTATTTAGAGAGCCCTGATGAGAAGACCTTTGGAAAAACTGGAAGAAATGCCGCCGAAACTGAATACTTGACGTGGATCATAAATATATCAACAATTAAATAACATCTTCAATTTCTCTTCACACAATACGTCTCCTTGCAGTATCAACACTAATTCGGCTCACTTTTACATTTGATATAATTCATAGATAGGTTATATTTACACCATAACGGTGCACAGCTGATATAAAAGGACTTGTAGTTTTTAAAGGTATTACTGATTTGAATTGGATTGAATTTTGAATGTAAGAATGTAAATACTGAGTCTGAAATAGTATAGCAATATGCTGTAAAATTATGTGAAAGCATGAATAAAACTACACATCTTCAGATGTTGTACATACACACTAATAATACAAAGTTATTATGGCTGTGTGTACCTTGTGTGCACCGCCTAGTGGTTAAAGCACGTTATTGAATTATTGTTTTTATGTGTTATATTTGATTAAAAAAATATTAAGAGTACATATACTTTCATAAGGGGAAAGTAGAAGGTCTGTGATAGAAATATAGAATATAAAAAATCAAGAAGATACTATAAGTGATCTCTCCAATAAAACAGTTTAGTGCAGGATGTACAAAGATATTAATAGGAGGAGGTGCAAAACAGAAAAACGAATTAACCTTTATTTAAACATTAAATAACAGATTAAGGTCTTCTTTTAAATAAGACAAGAACTTTGGGGGTATCTAGTATCTACAGATAAATATTAAGCCTGACAAAGTACTTAACGTCTAATATATTGCTTTCCTGCAATGTTAACTATGTTGAAGCACTTATTTTAACTGATATTATACATATGGATTATACTCTTATGTAGATAGTATAAGAAATGTGCATAATTTGATAGTTTAATGGTGGAGGTACACACATATTGATAGATGTCTTGTAATGCACTGTTGAGGAACCTGTGACACAAGTTTTTCATTCATTGCATAACTACACCGTAGTTGTGTATATGATATGTCAATAAACCTTTAAAATCTTGAAAGGGATGTGCAAAATAGCCATAATATACAGTCTTTAATTAACTATTAGTAGAGAATAACGAGTAATTAATATACTTTATTATTCGTTTCCAATAATGTCAATTGCAGATACATGTTTAGTCTTCTCAAGCACCAACTATCAAATATCTCTCCTGATTGTTGGCACTTGACAATCACCTTCCCTGAATTTTACTCAGGTGTAACTAAAGTCTGATTTAAGGGTTGTTTATATTTCACATCATTAATCAGAATCTGCAAAGTAACTCAAATAAGTGTAGTGGAGTAAAAATACCAGGTTAACCTCTGAATTGTAGTGGAGTAGAATTACAAAGTATCAATGAGCTGTCATGTGGGTATATATTAATGCTATATATTGATGCTGCGCATTATGGACAGCGATTTTCACCCATTTATTAATTATATGTTTTACATTTGATAACACCAATGTGTTTAATACTGGCAACTTCTAATTGTGGGAAAAACGAAAACGTTCAGTAGAGACGTCCCATAGAACATTTTGCGAAACACAATAGTGTAGTGTGTAGTTCTGGGGGGGCGTTCGATTCCAGTTTTGGATAGTCTGGCGTGGTTTCGTTCCATTTCAAACAGCTGTTTGACACTCTGCATAACCTTGGCGCACTGCCACTCCAACATCCAATCCCAGACCTTGAAGAGTAATCATGGGGACTGTAGTCCTAAACGATAGCTGGGGATTATGGGTAGTGTAGTGTCTTCGGCCATCCTAAACTAAAAAATGTTGACAATCGCAATGATGCTCGAAATGTCCCATATAGGCCTACGTCTGTTTCCGGTTATTTTTATTTTGAAATTCAGTTCCTGACGAACGCCAAAAAAGCCAGAGATTATGGAATTAAACCAATAAATAAAAGCAAGGATAATTGTGTGTTATTGGTGAGTAAATAACAGTGTGTTATTTTGAAAAGAATAACAAATTAGAAGGACATTTTTTTTTAAAATACGAGGCTCTGAGCCCCATGTATTTTCCTCACAGACGGCAACACTAAAGGTCTAAAATAAAGACCTAAATGAATATTTGGGATGTTCTTGCCTTTAGATTCTCCCAATAAGTCAGGGTGACTTTTCTGTGAACAAACACATTTCCACCAAAAAAACGTTAGCATTCATGAAGTAATCTTCGTCATAACTAGCAAACTAAACATCATGTACATGTACTGCACAAATAATCAGAAATAAAAACTCATTACTCGCATGAAATGACATCAAAACGCATTTTAATGGCCAAATGAACCTTAAAATAGGCATTTTCCACCGAGAATAACACGAAGGTCGGCCATCGTTGTTGATCACGTGGTCTATGAAGGTCTATGGGACCGGACGCCCTGCCCGTAGAAGCCTGACGGTCAAGGGGTCCGCTGTCCGCAATGAAGGTCTATGGGACGCCCTGCCGGTAGAAGCCTGATGGGCAAGGGGTACCCTGTACGTAATATAGCGACGGGGAGGGGCCCTGACCGTCCGTCAATATGTGACGGGATGGGAGTGAGAACGTGTGTGTGTGTGTGTGTGTGTGTGTGTGTGTGTGTGTGTGTGTGTGTGTGTGTGTGTGTGTGTGTGTGTGTGTGTGTGTGTGTGTGTGTGTGTGTGTGTGTGTGTGTGTGTGTGTGTGTGTGTGAGAGAGAGACTGACCACCATGGTTAGGATGAAGCCGCTGCTGAAGAGAGCGACAGGCAGCCCGATGGCCACCTTGATGGCGATGGACATGGGGCAGATGCCACAGTCTGCAGGACAGTTCAGACAGTTCTCCTCCACCTCGCAGACATCGTCCCCGCACACTGAAACATGAATTTTATATGTGAGGTTTCCATTTACTCAATTGAATGGCAGAAGAACAAATTGATTGTTTACTTTACTAGCAAAAGTAGCAAAAATCTTGCTCCTAAATGTCTTAAGTACAAAAGTCAAAATGTTTTGAAAGTACAAATCTACTCATTATACAGAATCACAACAGAATACTTTATATTATATTATTGGCTTGTAAATATTGATTAATTAATTTGTACTTCCAAATGTTGCAATGGAAATCAATGTAACTTATTTATATTATGCTGGGTAGCAGAGGTGGGAGTAAGCGTCCTACATGTCATGAGCAAGTCTCAAGTCTTGACCTACAAGTATCAAGCAAGTCCCAAGTCACTGTGGTGAGAGTCAAGCAAGTCAAGTCATTGCTCAGGTCAAGCAAGTCAAGTCATACGTAATTCTGATGAATAAGCCCAGTTTCCGCATTTAAATCAGTTAAAAGACAGTGGTTATGAAAATGGATTTAACCCACACTATGATCTTCATTACATACACAGTTATTTGAAATCTAATTTAGACCGATGACAATCATATTAGATTCATATTAACCCTAGAACTGCAGACAATATAGCTAGGACTCGTGATTCTCACGAAACCACCTTTGGTCATGTCTGTGAGAAAGACAAAATTACAAAAATAATCAAAATAATCAACTCTATATCAAACTGCATTGTGTATTGTATGTGGTACTATTGCTATTTTTGTAGTTGAGGTAGTAATTCATATTTTTTTCACCATTTTTCCAAGTAGAAATTCATTACCGTAATGCGTCCGGAGTTTATTTTTTTACATTTAACCCCAAAATATCACAATAAATCTGCACAATTTAATACATACATAAATACAAAAAATTGTTGAAATGGTACATTCTTACTGGTAATATAATTATTTTGGGTCTAAGATTTATGAATTAAAATATTTTTGGATTAATATGTGTGTCCGGAGCATGTGAAGTTCATTACCGATGCACTGCCTATTTGGCACCATTACAATTCCTGTTTGTTTAAATTATTTATTTTTTTACCCATGATGCATTGCATGGAAGAGAAGATGCAAGATGGCTACAAGGTAAGATGTCCTTTCAAGGTCAAGCTATAGATATGTTAAAGATTCCATTTACTGACAACCCAGTGTACACTAATGAAGCTTAGCGCAAGTTCAGACAGGAAGACCTATCACTCCGTATTGCTCGTCATGGCAATACTTGCTCCCTGCATCTAAATGACAGGGAGCGCCACTCCTTAGCTAACCTATCACGCCCATCCATTTACAAGCCTAATTATCGCACCTGTTAATCCCTCTATATATGCTCTCCCCTTTCCTATCAGCTGTCTTCCAGGTGTCAACGCGCAAGCAGCAGCAGGGCTTCGTCCCAGCTCCAGGCATTATTCATCAGCTCCGCAGTCTGGCGGATTAAGCTACAGGTGGCGTTCCCCAGTCGGCTAGCGGTTCCAGCCGGCCGCCCCGCAAACCTCCGGCTTAATGGAAACGGGTTACGGGCTACTACTACACCCAAACAATTGACGCACGCCTTCAGTCTCTCAAGAGGGCATCACTGGCTTCAGGGCCGCTCAAATGCGGTGCTTCCGGCTTCACGCGGAACGGGTCCTCATCGCATGCGAAGCTTTACCCATTCTGGCTTCAAACCACAACCCCTCCTGCAGGCAGGCAGGGCTCAAGCTACATCCCATTGAAGCTACTTCCTCCTGCGCCTCACTCTAAAACAGGCGTCAGGGTAGCGCTGGCAAGAGGCAGTTGCAGCAATTCACGAGATGTTTCGTTATATTGTCATGACATTCGGGGCATGCAGAGCGAGATCACTACCCCTTTAAGAGAGGGGTGTGGTGAGTTCCAGGCAGTGTTGGGTGTAACGTGTTACAGTATGGAGTTTCAGTAACGTATTACTTTCATTACTAATGCAGTTGGGTAATTACTACCCATTACAATGCTCAGTAACTAACGCAGTTTCAAGCTTCAACACAGTGTTACCTGAAATGAATGGCGCCAACTCATTTCTAATATGCAAAAGACAAACAAATGCGTCTATGATGTATTTTCAATCAGACGAGATCTCTCTCCCCGGTCTGCGTGCGAGGGGGCGGGGCAGTTTACACACATGCAGCTGCTACATGCAGCGGAGCACTCTGCGGAGGTGGCGGAGAGAACGCGCTCCGAGGTGTGGTTAAACTTTACCCGTCTCGACGTGGAGAATGCTCGTTGCCAAAAGTGCAATAAGAGTTTAGCTTTTGTCTAAACATTTATCAAAAGTGCAGCATATTCAGACAGAGGAATGCACCGTTTTCGACTGTCTAGCAGCTCTGTAGCCCCATCCACGAGTAACGTTTCCACGTCAGGTGTCATGTATGCTAGTAGCAACACACAGAGTTCACTAAATTATACAAACATGGGTTAATGATTAGAGGTAACTGAGTATTTTATTTTGTTGGGCTAGAGTCTTTCCCACGCTGTTTTCCGGGAATAATAGTCAAAGCCGTCAGGTGCAGCATAGGCAAGACGAGAAGATGTGTCATAACTTTAACGAAAACGTCTGCTACCACCCATATCGTACATTCCTCCACATCTGCAGTCCTGCAAGGACGCTCATCCGAGGTCTGTATGCCCCAGGCGCAACCGCAGCTTTGCCAGTACCTCACGCCAGGAACCACGTGGCAAATAATCTTTCGAACCACCCCCCCCACCCCCATTAACGCCACACATTAGCAGCGGCCGTATCTACTCACTCAGACACTCAATGAGTCTTCGTTTTTATTCACGGATGCTGCCCATCCGTGGTTTTTTTGGGGGGTTTCTTTTAGGGAGAAAGAGAAGTTCACGTAAGATGATAGAAGACAGTCTAATCACCCAATCAAGTGCATCTATGTCTCACCGTGGCGTAATTAAACTGCTAATTAAGCTAGTCCCATATCATGGGTCATGTTTCAGTATTTACCTAAGCATACATCATTTTATGCTGCGCACTCATTTATATTGGTTTCATGCTCACATGGCTTACGATAAGCCAGGGTATAACATTCATGTATCATTGTACTCAAGCTAACAGCTGCATTACATTGTCTACATCTCCCTCTTCCCCCGGACATCGACTCGTGCCGGAAATCCAAGATCTCTTCAGTTTACCTATGGTAAACATGCATATAACTGGTGGTGGTGTCTTAATAGCATTTCAGGGCTTCGTCCAGGATAGGTGCAGCAACCCTGCCGCAATCAAGGTAATTATTCCTCATCCCTACAACAACCAGATGGCCATCCAAGATCTCTCTTCCCTGGTATTTATGCATTTTAGTGGTAGTGTTCATCTGTGCACGTTTAACCCTGCATCGCAGGTCATCGACCATCGTGTCGGCAATGTTTAGTGGTAGTGTTCACGTAAGCCCGGCGCTGATTCCGGCCGTCGACTTCCGGGTCAGCATCTTATGATGTACAGTAAGCCCGGCAGCGATTCCGGCTGTTGTTTAGTGGTAGTACGCAGTGGCGTTTCTATATGTACAAAAGTGGTGGGGCACAAAAAACTCAGATGTCTAAATATAAGCTTCTGCAGTGAGGTTCATGGCTGGTGAGGCACCTGACTCTTCAGGTTTACAAATATTATATTTTGACCTAAATCAAAATATAATATTATTTTCAAAAGCTTTTTTAGTCTGATGCTTCAATTAATTTTAAACAGACAGTTCAACAAAAGGATACCCAAAAAATGTAATTTTATCATTTAAATATTGAATTGTTCTCTCTTAGTAAGATCCCATTTTCAATAAAATTGCAGTCTTACCTTGACTTGAAGATTAAGTCCATTTGCCTATCCTTCTGGACAAAAATCGCTATTACTTTTTTGTAAAAGTCCTCCTTATCTTCTTGTAGTTTCAAAAGTCTATCATAAATCTAATCTAATCAATAGATTTATGATTCGAAAATTATAAAAGTAGGGTAGACATGTGGATATTATCCGGCTGAACAAAACGTGCATTTATCTAACAGGTTTGTTTCCCACAGACCTTATTTTGAGCTATTTTATAAAATCCTATGAAGAAATCTCATTGCTTTTAGGTCGAGGGAAGCCATGCGCAGCTTACTTCCGGGTTTTAGGACGCCTCACTGCAGCTCTCTCGTCTCCTCTTCACACACCACACTTTTCGCGGCACACGTACTTACAGCCAATCAGCTCTGAATTATGTGAGATGACGTATGGTGGGGATGGCAGCTCTTTGCCCCTCTGGTCATTATTTTTTTGCCACACACATTAAATAGGACAATACTCTGAGCATGCGCAGTGTAGTTTTTACAGTCACCATTGACTTAAACAGGGAGAGGGAGGGGCAGGATCGGGTTTTGTCCCACATGGCTCTAAACAGCTCAATAAGTGTAGCTGACAGTGTGTGCCTATTGAGCAGTGTGACACTGTAGACACTAATTAGAAGAACACAGACTAAAACAGCAATGTACAGACGAATCAGATGATTAAACATGATCTTAAAATATATTTTATTTATTTTTTGCATTTTTTTGTAATAATTATTTTTAATACTTTCTGCTGACACTAGGTGGGGCTGTGGCCCACCTGCCCCTAATGACCAGTCGCCACTGGTAGTACGTAAGCCCGGCACTGATTCCGGCTCTCGGGTCAAGCATCTTATGATGTACAGTAAGCCCAGCAGCGAACAGTAAGCCCGGCAGCGATTCCGGCCGTTGTTTAGTGGTAGTGTTCTCGTAAGTCCGGGGCTGATTCCGGCCGTCGACCTTTGGGTCAGCATCTTATGATGTACGGTAAGCCCGGCAGTGATTCCGGCCGATTGTTTAATCCACATGTTAATCTCTCATTTCATCCATAGATCACCGCAGTCAGCCCACAAGACGTTCCGGAACCTCTGCCTTAAACACTCCAATTGCGGCGGCGCCTGCTCCGTCATCGCCGCCCGCATCGACTCCCAGTTCTGCCCTTATAAGGCCATGATCAAATTCCTACAGCTTAGACCTACCTCTAATCCTCTCTCACCATTATTCCTTATCTCAGGGAATTTTCCTTTAACTCAACGACAGTTCAATGTCCATTTAAAACAAGTCCTCATTCAATCCGGGTTATCACCCCTTCTATACACGGGGCACTCCTTTAGAATAGGCGCAGCTACTTCCGCTGCTAATCAAGGCGTCTCATCCTCATCCCTGCAACAACTCGGACGGTGGTCCTCCTCCGCTTTCTCATCCTACATTCGCCCTGACCTCAATGCCGTGCTGGCTATCCAAAGGTCTCTCCAACCTTAACAAATTGGTACGTATGCATATAACTGGTGGTGGTTCTTAGCATGTCAGCACGTATGTCGCCCCGCGGCTCATGTTTATTTCTGCATATCTAAACCTGTATGTCCAGGCTGTAAAACCTTCGGGTCTGTATAAATGTGTCCCTGCTAAGGCAGGTTGCCCTGCACGTTCGGGAAGCCCTGCACGTTCCGGGCGCCCCGCAGGTCGGGTCGCCCGGTGCGTCCGGGTAGCCCCGTTCGCCCGGGATGCCCCGTACGTCCGGGACGCCCTGTACGTCCAGGATGCCCTGTATGTCCAGGATGCCCCGTACGTCCAGGATGCCCCGTACGTCCAGGATGCCCTGTATGTCCAGGATGCCCCGTAGGTCCGGGACGCCCTGTACGTCCAGGATGCCCCGTACGTCCGTGAAGCCCCGTATGTCCGGGTCGTAAACCTCCGGTCCGTATAATGTGTCCCTGCTAAAGTCAGGTTGCCCCGCACGTTCGGGAAGCCCTGCACGTTCCGGGCGCCCCGCACGTCGGGTCGCCTGGTGCGTCCGGGATGCCCCGTACGTCCGGGACGCCCTGTATGTCCAGGATGCCCCGTACGTCCGGGACGCCCTGTATGTCCAGGATGCCCTGTATGTCCAGGATGCCCCGTACGTCCGAGACGCCCTGTACGTCCAGGATGCCCCGTCCGTCCGGGATGCCCCGTACGTCCGGGAAGCCCTGTATGTCCAGGAAGGATGCCCGGGAGGCATCAGTCGTTTAAATTCTCACATGTATTAACCTCTCCTTTTCATCCATAGATTTCCACTGCATCCCACAAGGTAAGATTCTTCACATTCAGTACTTCATACTTCATTATTTTGGGGGTTCATCGGAAACGGTTCTTTCCCTTCCCGATTGATATCCTACAAAACCTGGGCCTAATCGCCAAAACACCATTTCATTCACTTGTTATAAACTGTCATCATTATGTTTCATTTATATAATGTGACCGATAATAAATATGTATTCCATACATCACGTCTCTCCTGATTGAAATGAAGCTTAGCGCAAGTTCAGACAGGAAGACCTATCACTCCGTATTGCTCGTCATGGCAATACTTGCTCCCTGCATCTAAATGACAGGGAGTGCCACTCCTCAGCTAACCTATCACGCCCACCCATTTACAAGCCTAATTATCGCACCTGTTAATCCCTCAGCTGTCTTCCAGGTGTCAACGCGCAACCCTCCTCCACCCCTTCGCCTCCTGCTTTCAACTCCATGCATGCACACACATGCATTTCCAAACATTTGGACTACCTATGTTGCAAATGTATTATCTTTTCAATTTACACACGGCATCTATTGCACGTCTGTCCGTCCTGGGAAAGGGATCCCTCCTCTGTTGCTCTCCCTGAGGTTTCTCCCATTTTTCCCTTTAAACTGGGTGTTCTTCAGAAGTTTTTCCTTGTACGATGTGAGGGTGTAAGGACAGAGGGTGTCGTATTGTCATACTGATATTCTGTACACACTGTGAAGACCACTGAGACAAATGTAACATTCGTGATATTGGGCTATATGAATAAACATTGATCGATTGATTGAACTCAGGGCCAAGCTTAACCTTCTCCCTTCCAACCGGACCTAACCACTTATCACCACCACCAGTGTCTAGACCCAGGGGGGTTCATCGGAAACGGTTATTTCCCTTCCCGATTGATATCCTACAAAACCTGGGCCTAATCGCCAAAACACCATTTCATTCACTTGTTATAAACTGTCATTATGTTTCATTTATATAATGTGACCGATAATAAATATGTATTCCATACATCACGGCTCTCCTGATTGAACTAACTGCCATTACCATAATGGGGTATTATATAATGGTTTTTTTTAAAGTTATTGATTCCAAAATCAATAGAAAAGTAGCTTTTATAGAGCCAGAATGATAGTGCAAATATTTCTTTTGTAGCATCATGGCTATGCTAACTATTATACTAGCTAGTGTTATGGTCATTCATTACCGTAATGCTCTGCATTCATTACCATGTCATATAGGAGGCTGTTACGGTAATGAACACAATTGTTGCGGTAATGAAAGAAATGTGTGCAGCTATGTATGGTGAGCTTTAACTATAAAGAAATCATTTATATATATTATTTGAATCCAATTTAATGAATACTGAATCCCTCTTGAAATTAAGTTCAGAAAAGGTGGAAAGGAAAAGGGCAGCTTCCAAGGTGAGGGTGGTGAAGCACAGAGAAAGTGTACAGCAACCCAGAGCTGCTGGAAGAGTACAGAAGGAAGGAAAGAGAGAGGTTAGAACAGGACATCTTCACATTGTGTGTGAGAGAGAGAGTGAGTGAGAAAGAGGGAGAGCCTGAGAAAGAGAGACAGAGAGAGAGAGACTGAGCCAGTGTTTCCGCCAGGGGGCCGTCTTGCCGTCATTGGATGCCCTTTTTCAGCTCGGAACGCCCTCAACTCGAGCCGAGGCGGCCCGAAAAAAAAGATTTATCTGAGAGAAGATCGACAATTGTTATCGTTTAAATCAGGGGTTCCCAAAGTGTGAGTCGCGCCTCCCCTGGGGGGCACCAGAGAGCTTCAAGGGAGGCGCAGCCGCCAGAAAAAAATAAAGAGAAACAATGAAATCTAGCTAGTTAACTTCAGCTAACTTTATGCGAGCGGCAAAATATGGATAGATTTTTAGTGAAGTTACCTAAAGTGAGAGAGGAGACAGCGTCTGTCAGAAAACGGAGGAAGTATGACAGTGACTATTTGAAGCTAGGATTTTCATGGACCGGTCCTGATGACACTCCACTGCCACAGTGTGTTATCTGTAACGAGGTGCTAGCTAATGATGGTATGAGACCATGTAAACTCCGGCGTCATATTGAGACGAAACACCCATGTTTGGTGACCAAGCCACAGGAGTTTTTTGACCGGAAGCTCAAGGAATTGCAGTCACAGAAAAATGTCATTGACACATTAAGCACTGTGAATACAAAGGCAACAGAAGCATCATACTGAGTGGCGTTACGGATAGCTAAGGCAGGTAAACCTCACAACATTGGTGAAACGTTACTCCTCCCTGCTGCTAAAGACATCTCCGTCTCAACTATTTCTCTCCGAGTGCAACGTATGTGGAAGCTGCCATCCTTAACCTCAACATGTTTAAAACATAAAGATAAAGAGGTTTAAAAAAGCTATTGTTTAATGTCTTAAGGAGGTGACGCTCAGCCAATCAAAAAATAGGAAGGTAGCGAAACCTCACCTTACATGTTCTCTTTGAAATGCAATTGAATACCCCTGCATTATAGCAACAACAACAATAATAATAATAATAATAATAATAGCAATAATAATACTGCGGTCAACTCAGCCGTCTCTCAAATTTGCTTGGTCAAATGAGCAGTTCCTCATTTTTGAGTGCGCGATTTATAGCGCCTTTACGGTAATCGCTGAGAAGCGGCACTAACGCAGGAGTAAAAGAATGCATGTTTTTTCTGCTTCATGCGATACAAATTATTTTTACCATGAGTTCTTTAAAAAACACTGTTTGACTCAGTACAATAAAATGAAGTACTTTTACTGTCTTTTTTCTGGGTAATACTCTCAAATTCCCCTCCTGAGAACAATATCATGCAACTTCTGCTATATTTGATGAGATAAAATGATTTTTTAGCGATACATCCTTAATAAAAGTGATACTGTTGGACTCAGTACTTGTTAAACGACTACCACAAGTACAATCAAGTACTTTTACTGTGTACTTTTGAGTAATCCCCTGTCAAACTCCCCTCCAGAGTACAATAATGCATGTTTTCTGCCATCTTTGATGAGCGATAAAATGATTTTGTGCAATAAGTTCTTCATGTAATTGGTACTCTTGGATTCAGTACTACTTGGACTACTACCAAAAGTACAATCAAGTACTTTTACTGTGTACTTTTTGAGTAATCCTTTGTCAAACTCCCCTCCAGAGTACAATAATGCATGTTTTCTGCCATCTTTGATGAGAGATAAAATGATTTTGTGCAATAAGTTCTTAATGAAATTGGTACTGTTGGATTCAGTACTACTTGGACTACTACCAAAAGTACAATCAAGTACTTTTACTGTGTACTTTTTGAGTAATCCCCTGTCAAACTCCCCTCCAGAGTACAATAATGCATGTTTTCTGCTATCTTTGATCTATGTGCTACTAGTCCAAGTAGTGCTGAATCCAACAGTACCAATTTCATTAAGAACTTATTGCATAAAATGCATGCATTATTGTACTCAGGACAGGAGTTTAAACAAGTATTACTCAAAAAGTACACAGTAAAAGTGCTTGATTGTACTCGTGGTAGTAGTCCAAGTAGTACAGAATTCAGCATAACCGATTTTATTAAGAACCCATTGCAAAAAATGATTGTATCTCTCATCAAAAAGGGCAGAAAACATGCATTATTGTACTCTGGAGGGGAGTTTGACAGAGTATTACTCAAATAGTACACAGTAAAAGTACTTGATTGTATTTGTGGTAGTAGTCTAACATGTACTGAGTCCAACAGTACCAATTTTATTAAGAATATATGGCTAAAAATCATTGTATCCCTCATCAAATATCATTGATTGATTGATCAAATATAGCATAAGCACTTGTACTACCGTCAGCGCCACTTCTCGGCGATTACCGTAAATACGCTATTAATCGCGCACTCGAAAATGAAGCGCTGCCCATTTGACCAATCAAATGCGAGAGACGGCTGAGTTGACCGCAGTATAATAATTGGGAGGGGGGGCGCGGCTGTGATTATGTTCTCTGAGGGGAGGCTCACCTTCCCACACTTTGGGAACCCCTGGTTTAAATGACAAAAAGGAAAATGACATCCCTCTGTTGGAAGGGCAAAGGAGGCTGGTGGGATTTTTTTCGCCACCAGCAAAGCCGGTTCCTGTGACGGAAAAAAGTGTACTGCCAGCGAGCCTTGCCGTTGGCTCTCAGCCCAAGCCTGAGTTGCCGCCATCCTATTCTCCGCCAGTATCCCCCGCCCGTGCAGTTGCCCCGGGGCCGGAGTTGTCGTCATCTAGCCTCCCACCCCATCCAGAGCCTACGCCATCTGACAATGTCACTTCTACACCCGTAAGCCACGAAGAGAAACCGTTCAGCCACAACAAAAGGAAGTTTGTCGGAACCTGGAAAATGAAGTTCCCTTGGTTGTGCTATAACAAACAAAGTCATAAAATGTATTGCACACTATGTGTAAGGGGGAAAAAGCACAACGTGTTCACCGCGGGGACGTCCAACTTCAGGGTGAAGACTATAGAGATGCACATAAAGGGGGTAGATCACAACGCATTGCTAGATGCACAGCATTTATGAAGAAACAACGTTCAAGTTGCCGTTAATCGAATGGTCTGTGCCAGATCAAAGGCGGTAATTGCGGCCAAGAGGAATGTGTATTACCTGGCAAAAGAACTGTTGCTGACACACACAAACAAAAGCTTGAATGAACTGTGCATTCTGCAGGGATGTGAAACCTTGGCAGAACTGCGCGTTTCAGAGAACGCCCTCACAACGACATAGTGCAGGACATGCAGTGCGCCGTAATGTGCTGAAGGAGGATTTAATTGCAAAGTTAAATAACTCAACATTCAAGGGGCTCCTGACTGACGAGTCCACGGACATTTCGATGGAAAAGCTTCTTTGCACATATGTTAACCTAATAAATGACGGTGACTTAGAAACCCACTACTTGTGCAACACAAAGATTACTGCATGCAACGCTGCTACCGTAACGCAAACCATTAAGGAGCAGTTGCAAAATTACAACATCGACCTGAACGACGTAACTGGCGTCCGTACAGATGGGGCAGCGGTTATGACTGGAAGAGAAAATGGGTTCGTGGCGCGTTTTAAAAGGGAAAACCCAGCCATCGGTGGCACACACTGCGCTGCACATAAGCTAAACTTGTGTGTCCAGCAGGCTGCTGTGGCGATACCATCCCCCCAGCGCTACCAGAGGACGGTGGGCAGCATCTATGGATACTCCAACAGCAGCTCTCGGCAAGCACGGCTTAAAGAAATGCATGTCATCCTGGACACTGATGACGTTCAGCCTGCTGTAACCTCAACGATCAATGCGCTGTGAGCCATGCAGATTAGAGATGAAGGTGGCCCACAATTCCAAGAATTCCTGGCCAACATTGCGGAGAAAAACGGCGAGATGTATTTTAAGGGAGAAAAGATAAAGGCCACCAGGACGATGCGGCAAGCCGTGGATGGTGTAAGGCAGCGCTTCCTCGACACCCTCATCCAGAATATTGAAGATCGTTTCCCCGACATCGGCCTCTTTTCCGCTTTTCGCATATTTGACCCATGGTGTCTGCCACGGAACAACACTGAATGTGTGCGATTTGGACGTGATGAGCTGCAGACCATCCTGGATCACTTGTGCCCAGCGGGACGGGAACCTATCGTTGACACGGACACCTGCAGCGCAGAGTGGTCACCTTTTAAGGAGCTGGTCCATGCAAACTACAGCAAAAATTCCTTCCAGGAGTTGGTGAAGATCATGGCTACACAACATGCTGACTTCCTACCTGAAACCACAAAGCTCCTGGCTGCAATCTCGGTCATTCCAATGAGCACAGTGCCGTGCGGACGTGGATTCAGCATTCAAAATCGCATAAAGACCAAGGGCAGGGCAAGAATAAAAGCAGAAAATCTCGACGTCCTGATGAGAATCTGCATTGAAGGACCACCCATTGAACAGTTTGACTTCTACAGAGCCCTGGAAAAGTTTAGAGTGGAAAAACACCGCAGGTACAGGTACATTATGTATCATGTAACAAACGTTACGTTACTATTGTCTATTGTGTGTGTAAAGAGACAGTATATAAAAGTAACGGTGTCATTCAAAATTGTGTGTGTGTGCATATATACGTAAAGCAATAGTATTTATAAAGCAATAGTATATCGCTTTTCATTACCGACATGCTCTTTTCATTACCATAACACTTCCTTAATAAGTTCATATTTTGATAGGAATATGGAAAACCTTCAAATTTTCATTTTGTACAGGAAATGCTTGGTATGTCTGTTCATATTTTAAAATAGTCTTTTTTCAATCAATTGTACAATTTACACCACAGTAAAAGTCAATGTGTGGAACATAAAATTGTGTTACGGTAATGAAGTTAATAACTAAAATTATTATATTATTATATATTTACCTGAATTATTACACTATGTGACTACTTGTGACTATTGACAGCAGCATACGTTAAAAAATAAAATGCCAAACATTTACTCAAATATTTAGTTATCATCAATTGAAAATGTGTTACGGTAATTTATTTGGTCAATGACTCGTTAAAACTCTCTAAAAATGTGTTTTAAAACATATACAGAACTTTTATTTTACTACTGTACGACTAGTTCATTTAGAACCTGGTTGATACTAATGAGAAAAATAATTTTCAAAATCTGCATCGAACTGTTTTGGCTCATGTTACAGCAAGTTCATGAGAATCACCATGGCTTTGCCATTACACATATTTAATATACATTTCTGTTAACACTAGAACCGCGAACAGCGTCAGCACCTACATAGATATCATTTTAAAATCATTTAATTTGTTCCTCTTCATAATTTCCTTATAAACTAAGTAGGACGATTTAAAACTCAGTTAATTGGGTTAATTTAGAAATTGCTTCAGTTTATCATCATAACAGATCAAAAAGTTCAGATTCATTTTACAATAAATCAAGGAATGATGCACTTCTACAAACAAAAACAACATAATTAAAACATTTAAACAAACTACTAAAAGTAGATGAACTACATTATTCAAAAGTTTACAGTAACTTCTGATATTAACACAGGGGAAATAAACGAGGCATCTCTTCTCTCTCTCTCTCTCTCTGACAGCCCGTCAGTATCAGGGTTAGTCAAAATGAATCCCTTGGCGGTTCTAGTGTTACTTTACCGTTTTGTCTTCCCTTTGCAATGCTTAATCGATTTGAAACCAAGTCTAACGTAGCTTAAACGTAACGTTATCTTTCTAGCTAACACAACACATGCACGCACCTTTCTCTGTGGGTTTTTTTGTAGTGACGAATGAAGTTGGATGTTGTGGTGGTCGTGTCACTGATCTTTATGCTGCAGACCCTGCATACCGCTGTTCTCTTCTTATTACCGTCATCGACAAAATAATACTTGAATCCAAACTTCACTATTTTTGGAGTAAAGCTAGCCGCTGCCATGTTAACTGAGACTCCTGCCTTCTAGTGGTTTGCCAGGTTTGCGCGCATGGCGCTATAATATGAAGGTAGATATGGTGCAAAATGCGAGAGCCTGATGTGAGCACTTGCATACAAAAAATCTGAGCTTGTGTGCATACATTTACACTTGTATAAAATATCCACCTAACTGTGAACCAAATCTACACTTGTATAAAATATCCACGTAACTGTGAACCAAATGTACACTTGTATAACATATCCACGTAACTGTGAACCAAATTTGAAGTCACAGAAGGAAAAAAAAAGTTTTGTAGTTTGTAGAAAAAAAATGAACTTAGTGATGAAATGTTCACTTGCAGAAAAATACATATTTTTAAAATATATTTTCCATTACAACTGCAACTTGGTTATTACAAGTTACAACCTCTCAAATCAGTCATTACAACTTGACGAATCTGCTCTGTGGCAGTATAAATCGACGAATCTGCGGTCTTGACTTTTGCTACACTTCTTGCGATAAATGTGTCGCAAAAGTAATTTTCACCTGTAGATGTGGGGGAGGGAGGGGGGTTGGAGCGAAGGGGCGGAGCTATCAGAACGACGAGGCTCGGGTGACTGGAGACTGCAGGGCTAACGGTTCGTGTCGCTACCAGTCCCCTGACATGATGGCGCTTCAATCAACGGTAAGTTGTTCCCATTACTTGCCCAGTATTACTTTGAATATTATTATTGTGATTGAGGATTAAATCCGCTTTGAAGACCACCGTTTTATATCGTGCAGTTTAGCGGCAAAATAACATCAGTTAGCCAGCTAACGCTAGCTTTGTTGAGTTTATGCTAGCTAAACAAGTAGTGGCTGTAGTCTACAGCAGTAATTAATATATTATAGCCTACTGCTTTGGCACTAACGGTTGATAACCGTTTATGAAAATAAAACCAATTGAACTGTACTGAAATAATGACAAGTTTTATAATTAATTGTCTTGGGCTCCTGCTGTGTTTTTAAAGCCTTTGTAAATGATCCATGCTATTTTCTATTTAGCTAACGTCGAAGTAATTACAATATGGTTGGTTGAGCTGGAGTTCATTATTGAGCTTACACGTTAACGTCAGTCATCTGAAGAACGAACCCAAACCTTGTTGTTTTTATTAATTGTATTAATTCCATAAGTTCCACTAAACTTGAAGAATCTCGTTTAATTTGGCATATTACTCTCAATGAATATAAGAAAGCACTGCGTAAAGCGAGAGCAGCCTACTACTCTTCATTAATAGATGAGAATAAGAATAATGCAAGATTTCTTTTCAGCACTGTAGCCAGGCTGACAGAGAGCAATAGCTCGATTGAGCCTTCTAGTAATGATTTTATGTGCTTTTTTAACGATAAAATTGTTACTCTTAGAAACAAAATTAATGACCTCTTGCCTTTGACCAATATAGTGTTATCAACAGCTCTCGGAAATGTAAGCTCTAATATTACACCAGATAGTAAACTAGAATGTTTTTCAGCCATAAACCTTGAACAATTAAATTAAATGATTCTCTCTTCTAAACCATCAAAGTGTATGTTAGACCCAATTCCAACTAAGCTGTTGAAGGAAGTTTTTCCATTAATTAGCACTTCTTTATTAAATATTATGAATATGTCTTTATTATCAGGCTATGTTCCACAATCATTCAAAGTAGCAGTGATAAAACCGCTTCTTAAAAAGCACAACCTCGATCCAGAGGTTTTAGCCAACTATAGACCTATTTCTAATCTTCCGTTCCTCTCAAAAATTCTTGAGAAAGCAGTCGCAAAACAGTTGTGTGATTACTTAAAAAACAATGATTTATTTAAAGATTTTCAGTCTGGCTTTAGAACACATCATAGCACAGAGACAGCTCTGGTTAAAGTCACAAATGACATTCTAATAGCCTCTGACAAGGGACTTGCCTCTATTCTTGTTTTGCTCGATCTCAGTGCTGCATTTGATACTATCGATCATGATATCTTATTGCAAAGACTAGAGCACTTAGTTGGCATACAGGGAACTGCTTTAGGCTGGCTTAGGTCCTATCTATTTGAACGCTCTCAGTTTTTACGTGTCAATGATGAATCTTCCACGCAAACCAAAGTTAGCCATGGAGTGCCACAGGGCTCAGTGCTCGGACCTATTTTGTTCACATTATATATGCTTCCGTTAGGCAATATTATAAGTATTCTGTACATTTTCATTGTTATGCGGATGATACTCAACTATATTTATCAATCAAGCCTGATGAAATTAATCATCTAAATAAAATTAAAGACTGCCTCAAGGACTTAAAAACGTGGGTGACCTTAAACTTTTTGATGTTAAACACGACCAAAACTGAAGTTATTGTACTTGGCCCGAAGAATCTACGAAACAAATTATCTAAAGATATACTAACTATGGATGGCATTAATTTGGCCTCCAGTGAGACTGTAAGGAATCTTGGTGTTATATTTGATCAGGATTTATCCTTTAATGAAATCACATAAAATCAATTTCAAGGACCGCCTACTTCCATCTACGTAACATTGCAAAAATCAGGCATATCTTGCCTCAAAACGATGCAGAGAAACTAGTCCATGCATTTGTTACTTCAAGCCTGGATTATTGTAACTCTTTATTATCAGGGTGTACCAAGAAGTCAGTCAAGTCGCTTCAGCTGATTCAAAATGCTGCAGCTCGTGTACTGACCAGAGTTAGGAAAAGGGACCACATTACTCCTGTTCTGGCTGCCTTACACTGGCTCCCTATAGAACACAGGATAGAATTTAAAATTCTTCTTCTCGCCTACAAAGCCCTTAATGGGCAGGCGCCATCTTACCTTAAAGAACTCATTATACCCTACTGTCCTACTAGGGCATTGCGTTCCAAGAATGCAGGGTTGTTGGTTGTTCCTAGAGTCTCTAAAAGTACAATGGGAGCCAGAGCCTTTTCTTATCAAGCTCCACATTTGTGGAATCAGCTTCCAGTTTGTGTTCGGGCGGCAGACACCCTATCCGTTTTTAAGAGTGCGCTTAAGACCTTCCTTTTTTATAAAGCTTATAGTTAGGGCTGATTAGATTCAGCCCCTAGTTTTGCTGATATAGGCTTAGTTTGTCGGGGGACATCTTACTTCTTCCTTCTCTCTGTCTATACCTGTGTACTCTCATATTCCGATTAACCCAGCTTCCCCAAATTTCTTTCTTTTTGGTGTCTATATACACTGGGATCCGGAGTCATGGATGATCCTGCGGTCCTGTGTCCTGGATCGTGAGCCCTGGATCTTGAGTCGTGGCTGTGGTCCTGGATCATAGGTCCTGGATGGATATCCTCGTGGATTCATCTTCCTATTATACACACATGCATTTCCAAACATTTGGACTACCTATGATGCAAATGTATTATCTTTTCAATTTACACACGGCATCTATTGCAGGTCTGTCCGTCCTGGGAGAGGGATCCCTCCTATGTTGCTCTCCCTGAGGTTTCTCCGATTTTTCCCTTTAAAACTGTGGGTTTTCTCCGGAAGTTTTTCCTTGTACGATGTGAGGGTCTAAGGACAGAGGGTGTCGTATTGTCATACTGATATTCTGTACAAACTGTGAAGACCACTGAGACAAATGTAACATTTGTGATATTGGGCTATATAAATAAACATTGATTGATTGATATTACCAAATTGATATCAAATAAACAGTAAGCATTGGTAACACAACTTCCAAAGTTACAGTAAAATAAAAAGGACCCTGACTCGGACAATACACAATCCAACATGTTCAACAGAAGAGAATAAGTTATATTGTTTGTACACATGGTACTTTACATATATATATATATATATATATATATATATATCTGTTTGTTTAAGGTGTCCAGGTGAGGCAGACAGGCAGGACCAGAGAGTGAGAGACAGAACTGGACTCCTCACAGCAGTGAACTTCAGCACAGGTACAAAGACTCTATTTTTCATACTGTACAAAGAATCAAGAAAGATATTGGTTTAAATGAATGAAGTATTGACTTGAATACACTGATATACATTCCATTAAACAATACTAAATACTAGATCACCTACACATCAGTTAAGTTGAGGGTTTTTTCCATGCAAAAAGTTACATTTAGATATTTAGCAATATGACTTTGTCAGCTTTCTTAATTTAATGTATTGAAGGCAAAGATATTTAACACATAGTGAGAACTGCTACTATTTATCTATATTGTCTGAAAAAATGTGGTAAGTTATTCTTTCAGTGAGACAACAGAGCAAGCTTCTACAGTTGCACTACGTTTTGATAACAGTTCAATATTATTTTGATAATAACATATATTTCAATGTTGATGAACTTCATACTGTTCATTCATAATCTGATTACAATTAAAAAATAATTATATCAACAGCCCCTAAACACACAAACACACCTCTTTCATAAATAACACACTTGTTCTGCAATAATATGTTTTATGTTTCCTGTCATTTTTGTTAGGAAAGGACATGCCTGAAAGACACAACATTTTCTCCTTCTCTGTGGGTCAAGAAGAACATCCAAGAGGAACATTAAAAGCTGATGTTATGAGATTGTAAGACCAGTACAGGACATTCACTAAGAAACTACTTTTATTGTGAAAACAAAGATCTGCACACCGAATATTTTTGTAGTCTATCAGGACCATCATTTGTTTGTGACGCTCCCTGCACCTCAGAGAAGAGGTGGTTATAGTCAGGCTTATAAAGTGTGGCGAAAAACATAAGAGGCTTCTCAATTCTTAAATGTCCCCTCCTCTACTCCCCTCCTCGACTCCCCTTGTATTTACAAGTATTAAAAGTAAGCAGAGGACACCAAACCAACTGAGACCCGTCTGTCCGCCGCATCTACGCACTGTACAACACACACCTACACACTGTACCACACACACACCTACACACTGTACCACACACACCTACAGCTCCTAAAGCATATAATCAGGCTACCTACAGCCGTTGTGTATTTTATTATGTGAAGCACTAAATGGTCTTAGAAAAATATCGACTCTTTGTTTGTAGATATCTACTAAACTAAAGCAAATAAAGAGAGTAGGCCTGTTATACTGAGTGATATATATTATACACACTGCTCTGCTTTCTGCACGGACCTCACAGCTGTTCTCACTGGAAACATCGCGATGCGATGAAAGCAGTTTCTAAAATAATATCCAGGGGATGCATGCAGAGCTGTCATTGGCTGAGATAAGTCCGGCCGTGCGTCACGCCTCCACCGTTCCCGGAAATGCATCCGCGGAGGAGCCGTGGAGGAACCATCAGTGTATCCTCGGTTAAAGATCCTCCAGAGAGCCTCCTCGATGCTCGATCCTCGGTGTGCATTTAGAGAAATTAGATATCCTTCAAAATGGCGCGCTGAAATTCATTTCCGGGTCACTACCGGAGGACCGAGGAGTCGAGGAGGGGACATTTGAGTATTGAGAAGCCTCTCTTGTCAGCTGATGGAATGCATCTACACTGAACAAAAATATAAACGCAACACTTTTGTTTTTGCTCCCATTTTTCATGAGATGAACTCAAAGATCTAAAACATTTTCTATATACACAAAATAACCATTTCTCTCAAATATTGTTCACAAATCTGAAAAAATCTGTGACATGGAGTTCGCAGGACCCCCGGCAGTAGAGCAGTCGGCGGGGCCTCCAACGGCACAGGACATAGGGTTGGCAGGACACCCTGCTGAAGAGTAGTCGGCGGGACCCCCAACGGGACAGGACATGGAGTTGGCAGGACCCCCAGCGGAACCTCCAACGGCACTTGAGTGGGGACTTGAGTAGGGACAAGAGAAGGGACTCGAGTAGGGACTGGAGAGGGGACTTGAGATGGAACTTGAGAGAGGGCTAGAGAGGGAACTCGAGAGGTGACTCGAGAGGGGACTCGAGAGGTGACTTGAAAGGGAACTCGAGAGGTGACTTGAGAGGGAACTCGAGAGGTGACTTGAGAGGGAACTCGAGAGGTGACTGGAGAGGGAACTCGAGAGGTGACTCGAGAGGGAACTCGAGAGGGAACTTGAGAGGGGGCTCGAGAGGAGACTCGAGAGGGAACTTGAGAGGGGGCTCGAGAGGAGACTCGAGAGTGGACCTGAGAAGGAACTTGAGAGGGGACTCGAGAGGAGACTCAGGAGGGGACTCGAGAGGAGACTCGGGAGGGGACTCGAGAAGAGACTCGAGAGTGGACTGGAGAGGGAACTGGAGAGGTGACTTGAGATGGCCGATACACCGACAGGACTCGGGGAGCTGGCGTCGGATGGAGAGCCAACAGGAGACGAGGTGCTGGAGTCGGCCGGTATGCCGACAGGACACGAGGAGCTGGCGTCGGCCGGAGAGCCAACAGGAGACGAGGGGCTGGAGTCGGCTGGTACGCCGACAGGACACGGGGAGCTGGCGTCGGCCGGTATGCCGACAGGACACGAGGAGCTGACGTCGGCCGGAGAGCCAACAGGAGACGAGGGGCTGGAGTCGGCCGGTACGCCGACAGGACACGGGGAGCTGGCGTTGGCCGGAGAGCCAGTACTGGAGCCCGAAACTGGAGTCAGGACGATGGCTACTGGGGCCGGTACTGAAGCCGGAACCATGGCTGCTGGGGCTGGAACCATGGATGCTGGGACCAGGACTGGGGCTGGAACCATGGCTTTGCATCTTCCAGAGACCTTTTGGAGGCTCCGTGGACCTCCAAACGCCAGACGGGTTCCTGAGAAAAGGTCTGAGGCTGGAACTGGAGCCGCTGGAACCGGAACAGAGGCCCGGACCATGGCTGTGTGGGCCAGGTAATCGAGCAAGGAAACTTAGCGCTGCGGGCCGGTACTGGTGCATGGATCCATGGCTGTGGAAACCGGAACTGAAGCCGGGATCATGGCTGTTGGAGCACGGGCTGGAATCCTGGCCCTGCGTCTCCTAGAGGCTTTTTGGAGACTCCGTGGACCTCCAACAGGACAGTAGTCGGATCCCAGGAAAGGGTTAGAAGCTTGAGACAAGTCGTCAGGGCTACTTGTAAAAGTTTGTAGCCACTCAGGCAACAAGCTCCTGAGCCAGGGCTTGCGAGCAACCTCCCAGCGTGCCTCCTTCAAAGCAGCCTCTTTACCCCGTCTAGATGAGGCATTCTTCCAGGTGTAAACAATTTACTCCAAAGAGTATCCAAGACATTCCGCCTGTGGGGCCAAAACATTAAAATCTGCTGAGTCCAAATTTGGTCGGTTCATTCTGTTACGGTTGGGTGAAGCAGGTAGGACTCAAATGCAGAATTTAACGAAAAGCGAACTTTATTAAATAATAAAAGCTGTGGCAAAAAGGCAGTATCCAAAACATCCAAAACAAACGAGCAGCACAAGGAACACAGACCGTGGAATAACATGGAGGGGAAACAATGAACCGACATGAAACACAGGGGAAGACTAGACTAAATACACAGAAGGGTAATCACAGGACAAGACACAGCTGGGCAGGGGAGGGAGAAACACAAGGGCAACAGGTGAACACAATGAGACAATCAGACACACCAGGGAAACTAACGACAGGGAGGAGGACCAGACAAAACACAAGGAGGAAGACAAAACACCGAATGAACAGACTTACAAAACCCATAACCAGACAGACAACACTAAAACCGTGACATAAACCTAGGAGTGTGACATAAACCTATTAAATGTAGAAGTAAACACATTTAGTCAAATAAAGTAACAGATTAGGCCTGTGCAGTTGGTATCAGCTTTGCCCAGCATGGGCTCCTCCATCAGGCCTGGTCCTCCTCGCAGAGGAAAGACCCTCAGTCCTCTCCAAACCAACAGACAGGACGTCCATCACACGGAGGTTTCTCCCTGAAGTCTCTGCAGCTCTCTGGACACCACGCTGTCTCAATCCGTCCACACTGAATATGAGAGGGGGAAAATGAAAATAATAAATGCTTTAGACAATAAGAAATATACAGTTGAGTTGCTCAGTTTTTTTTCGATTGTCAATACTATTACTGTATAACTAATATCTCAGGTTAAGAGGCACATTCAAATAAAGATTGGTCTTTAAATACATTTGTCTCTTGAATTGTCTGTCTAAAGTCAAGGATCTAGAACTGGTACTTAGTTGTAATGGTACAGTCTGGTTATTATGCTGTTTGAAGGAGGCCTCACAGGTAAGAGCACTAACTAGCTACCATCACATGTACCTTAGCTTGACTTAAATGTATTAAACGTATAGTTCAGTGATGGCAAAATATAAATAACTAATGTCATGCAAACATATTAATATTTGCTTGATTCCAGATTTGAATTTAGCGCAATTGCATACAAACATTAAGGGATTTTAAGATTCTGAAGTCTTCGTTCTAAATAGAAAATAGCATGGATAATTTCCAAAGGCTTTAAAAACACAGCAGGAGCCCAAGACAATTATAAAACTTGTCATTATTTCAGTACAGTTCAATTGGTTTTATTTTCATAAACGGTTATCAACCGTTAGTGCCAAAGCAGTAGGCTATAATATATTAATTACTGCTGTAGACTACAGCCACTACTTGTTCAGCTAGCATAAACTCAACAAAGCTAGCGTTAGCTGGCTAACTGATGTTATTTTGCCGCTACACTGCACGATATAAAACGGTGGTCTTCAAAGTGGATTTAATCCTCAATCACAATAATAATATTCAAAGTAATACTGGGCAAGTAATGGGAACAACTTACCGTTGATTGACGCGCCATGTCAGGGGACTGGTAGCGGCACGAACCGTTAGCCCCGCAGTCTCCAGTCACTCGAGCCTCGTCGTTCTGATAGCTCCGCCCCTTCGCTCCAACCCCCCTCCCTCCCCCCACATCTACAGGTGAAAATTACTTTTGCGACACATTTATCGCAAGAAGTGTAGCAAAAGTCAAGACCGCAGATTCATCGATTTATACTGCCACAGAGCAGATTCGTCAAGTTGTAATGACTGATTTGAAAGGTTGTAACTTGTAATAAACAAGTTGCAGTTGTAATGGAAAATATATTTAAATAATATGTATTTTTCTGCAAGTGAACATTTCATCACTAAGTTCATTTTTTTTCTACAAGCTACAAAACTTTTCTTCTGTGACTTCAAATTTGTTTCACAGTTACGTGGATATTTTATACAAGTGTAAATGTATGCACACAAGCTCAGATTTTTTTTCAAGTGCTCACATCAGGTTTTACACGCTCTCGCATTTTGCACCATATCTACCTTCATACTATAATCACGTTTTTCGAAAAAACTAAACGTAATATCTCACTACAAAAACAAATGCAAATATTTAATTTTAAACAGTCAAGTACTTTCAAGTCATCTATCTCAAGCTTAAGTCAAGTCTCAATTCATGAATACCAAGTCAAAGTCAAGTTAAGTCTTTTATCAATGTTAGTCAAGCAAGTCTCAAGTAAAAAAATATGCGACTCAAGTCATGTGACTCGAGTCCCCACCTCTGCTGGGTAGTTTGAATTCTCTTTTAAAACATCTCATAGTAGCTTTTTTTACAGCAACGTCCCACGCGAGTTGAAATTTACCTCAATGTTTCTGCACAAGTTCATGAGAGTGTGCTGTTACTGCCTTTGTCTGGTTAAAAAGGTAACTTATGTAATTAAGTCTGCAGTGCTCAATTGTCAACACTGCAAATACTATACTGTATAGCATTGAGTTATACATATCAAGGCCACAGCCCAGGCATTATTTAGAACATACTGTAGGAATCAAGATATCCACAAATAGGAACTGACCTTGAGCACTGACAACAAGCACTTTGGACTCCAGCGCTGCGTGCATCTCTCCAATTTTGACATGAGCAATGACTGAGGTGACTCCCACGTGAATCAACACCACCTTTTTGGAAAAACACCATAAAAGAAATGATACTGTGGAAGAATTATGTCATACTGTAATTATATTAGTTAGTCTCAGTCAACAATATAAATCACATTTATTGTTTTATTAGTAACTGAAACAACAAAATTATGTTTGACCGTCCTTTAGTTAATTAAATACAATGCATGACAAACAGTTCTGTGTACTCATCAGGCCATTTATGGTTATTATAGTTTAAACCAAATACAAAGAAAACAAACCAACAGCTAACCATCAGACTTTATTTTATAAAGCTGTCTGATCCAAATGATCTGAAACCAATAAGCGCTGTATGCATCAGTCAATCATTACAATTGTTACCGCAGCAACAAAATTGTATTAAACATTCAATGCCTTTTTTACTTAGTTTTCTTTACTTTTACAGTAATTTGACAGGTCACATCTCAAAGTTGTCTTAGCAGACAAGTACTTACATCCTGGTTCCGGGTTGCATCATGACAAACCGGCATAACAGAGATCAGGCTTCACAGATCAGGCATCACTTTGATCAAAAGTATGTCTTTCATGTTTTGCAAAGTACAATTTTAATTCCCGCACTAACAGAACCGTTAAAGTTGAACTTCTGCCTTTTGACAAACTTAGGATTTCTTGGGACATGTATGTCTTTGTGTATAAATAAACTACAATTAAGTATTTGCAGGGATACAGGGTTGAACGAAATACTACAAACATGTTAAGACTTTACCCATTCTTTTGAAGAATTTTGTTTTGTGTTGGCTCACCTTTGAATTCCAGTATTTCTGGGACATTTTGCCTGCTTGGGAGACAGTGTGAGTCACGATTTTACCATCGTCAGGAATCCACGGGCCACAGATGCCTCCTTCTTTCTGCGAAGAGATGACAGAGTTTCAGTTTCAGGAGGTTCAAAGTTCAAAATTCCCTTTAGACACTTAATTGTTGTGTAAGTAGGTGCGGATCTTTGGATAAATAGAAGGGTTCAGCTTTGTGTTAACCCACAGAGTAGATCACTAGAATAACTTTTAGAAGAAATGTTTAATAAAATTGAAAAACAATTATTTTATAAATTTGCTCTGTTGAGCTTAAAACTATATTCCAGAATTCTAACTAAAGTCATATTTTGTATTTTAAGGGACTAAAGTTTATGAAAATATCAAATCTTAAAATAAACGTTTAGAAAGAGTGTGTAAATAAAAGGCCCAACAATTCTGTGACAATTCCCTTCAGTGTAATGGTATAGCCAAATTTGAATTTAGATTTTCATTTTTGGAATGAGGTTATGTTCGAGATATTGTAATGCACTGTGGTAACTGTGGTTACTTAAATGAAAATTGATAATTAAAGTTTCAAAGGTTTGAAAATGAAATTGTTAAAAGCATAAAAATAATCCGATAATCTTTAACTTTAGACATTTTGCAATACAACAGACTTTTAAGGAATACATGTATTTAATATGGATAACAACAGCCCTCAATTGTTTTCTCTTTTGTTTTTATAAACTGAAAACAGGTGCGAAAGAAAGTTTTAGGAAATTATTCTTTGCGTGCATGTCGTTTGTCATTTTTGCCACAAGAGGTTCGAGCGCACTGCATTTGCATGTGCCGAAAAATACCAAAAGCTTTTATGTTTTCTTCCAAAAAAGTTTTAATTTCATAATTGACTTGATGTGTTAACACTAAATAAATGTAGCTTGTGTGTAGATAGCAAACAGCAGTGAGGTAGTGATGCACTTCAGCCTCTTGTGGACAAAAAGAGCATTACATCAATATTGATCCAGAAAAAAATCATGTTTTATCTCCTGCCAAAAAATGTTTGTCCTGGTAAAACCTTTTGTTCACCTTCTATGTACCTACCATAAGACCAAGAGGACAGGAGTGAATGTTGGCGTGATAAACGCAGCAGTTCATGTCATTGGCGTTGTTCCAGTTTGCCGGGCAATCGTGTTCATGACAGAACCTCTTTGCCTCTGACGCATTGCTAGAAGAAAACATGGGTAGGTAAACAAAAAAATTAATTAACACAAATCCCCGGGGTTGCTTTTTACAATGGGAACACAAACAAAAATCTGCAGCTCCCCATGCGTTTCTTAGAGCTTAAAGGTGGGGTAGGTAAGTTTCAGAAACCGGCTCGAGATACATTTTTTGTTATATTCCATGGAATGCTCTTAACATCCCGATAGCAATGAATATCTTAAGTGCTTTGACAAAAAATCCATAAAATCCATAAAATTTCATCTGTAGAAGCCGTAATACTGTAAAAAGTACAACCAATCCGTTTAGCCGGCCCGATTGGATGCCTACCTGCCTGTCAGCCTTCCATCGGGGCACAAACTTATCTCGTGCCCTCATTGGTCATGTGCGCGTTCGTGTGTGTTGGAGGAGGGGCTCTATAAGGAAGTGGCAGATTTTCTCTGGTTGTGTATTTTCAAATTCTAGCGATCTCGAGCCGGTTTCTCAAACTTACCTACCTTTAAGTGTTTTATCTGATGTATTCTCCTTTGTTTGTGTGTGTGTGTGTGTGTGTGTGTGTGTGTGTGTGCGTGCGTGCGTGCGTATTCTGGGTATGGCAGAGGTTTAGGATGCCAGGTGTTTATGTAGCATACTCACCTGAACTGGAAAATCTTGTTCCTGACTGCGTACTCGTAGAAAGAATCTGAGGCCGTCACCGTGTACGAGACATTGAACTCTTCCCCGTTGGATATTTTCTCTGGAGGACGCTGCACCCAGGCCATTTCCAGACCTGTGACAACACACATGCTTGTCACCTGCACATACACATTTAAACAGAGTACATACTGTGTGCTGTGTTTGGATATACTTTATTAACCCCCGTGGGGAAATTGTTTCTCTGCATTTGACCCATCCTAGTGTTAGGAGCAGTGGGCTGCCATTTTGAACAGCGCCCGGGGAGCAGTGTGGGGAACGGTGCCTTGCTCAGGGACACCTCGGTAGCACTTGAACTGGTGACCTTCCAGTTGCCAAGCCAAGTCCCTATCGACTTCGCCACCACCGCCCCAATAATTTGCAGATAATTCTCTTGAGCCCTACCTACCTAAGTCACTGTAATTAATTCTGTAAATGCAGTAAATGTTACTGTCTCCATTATTTGTTGCCACTGCAGGAAAAGCTATCTGTTTAGTCATCTATATAATAGCCATGCCCATATGCATTGTAAGCACACTTATAAATGCATATGTTAAAATCTGCTAATAGCACTGTATACTTATCCTGTATAAAACTTTATAATAAGTCATAACATATTAGGAAGCATTTTATTATGAATTATAAGGTCAAGAATCATATCACTTTATGATTGTTGCAGACTAACACGTTTTTTTTTCAGGGACCATAGTACAATATAAATACCATAGTTATAATACATTATAATATTTCATATTATGCATAATTATCACTATAGTGTGCTTGTTAACAACATATCATGAAATCTAAAATGTCTGTGAATGTCAGCAATTCTGATTCTTGACCTTAAAAATCCTATTAAATGCTGTACATTGTATTATATTATAACTTTGTGGAATTGTTATAAAACATTATGAAGATTTTTGAATGTTTACAACAATAATAATACAGTGCTATAAGCAGATTTTAATCAAATGCGTAACCAACATAACCAACATCTAATTGTACAATAAATACTCACATAAAATCACCAAAAGCAACTACAAATCAAATGCAATGAAAAACTCAAACAAACAGACAAATTAAATCATTAAAAACGTACCACCACAGCTAATCATGTTGTAATCATTTGGACCGTTGAGCGGCCAGCAATCGTACTCTGTGTTGTCCAAATCATGCCAGCAATTTACTCCCTGCAGACAAAGACAGGAGGCTTTTTTATTTAAAAGCATTTGTGGAGTATGTAAACACATTTCAAAAGCCTAATGTGTGTAAAGTATTTTATCAGTGAGCCATGTCTTAAGTGTGAGCATGTAAACAAATTAGATACACAACTCAACTCATTAAAGCATGTGCACTTTTAGCCAAAGTGATAAAAGAGAACAAATTGAACAGCAGCTGACACTTCACTAGAAAAATAACTATGTTGAATACAGCTAAGTAAAATAACAGTATTTCTTTTTTTCGAGATTACAGTATGATTTATAATCAAGAAAATCAGTCCCACAAGAAGCTGACGTGTAACCAAGCAATACACAGAAACGCCACAAACCCATGACCACATGCCTGCAGCAACAAGTGTTTCTGACAACACAACAAAAGCAAGGGGGAACCTCAGCTATAAATGAAACTGGGAAAATCGCACACTTGGTTTACACCGTAGTTTATATTCCTTTCTCTGTGTAAATACAAAAAAATGGATCACTCCTGCCCTCATTTCACATCATTGTGCTGTCCATTAACAGTTAACCCTTAAACATCTGTCGCAATATGTCCACATTTATTCTCTGCAATTGAATCTGTTGTAGTGTATTAATTAGTAAACCTCTACTATGTGAGAACTTACCAGCAGGAAACACAGGTAAAAGGATGTGGCTGTCCGTAGAGCCATGAGAACGTTTGCTGTTGTGGCTGGACCCACTCTGAACTGACTGACCGAATGACTGACCAACTGGGTGCTTGGGGGTGTGTGTGTGTGTGTGTGTGTGTGTGTGTGTGTGTGTGTGTGTGTGTGTGTGTGTGTGTGTGTGTGTGTGTGTGTGTGTGTGTGTGTGTGTGTGTGTCTAGCGTCATCTTAAGTATCAGCTTATGTACCCTTTTTCCCCCCCGAGTCCCACCCTCTGCCTTGTCCCTAATTGTCCAATCAGCAGAGGAGGCTCTCCAATCACAGTTTGATCATGTTCTTGTTCAGAAGGTGCTTCAGCTCACCTTCACTATCCAACAGGTCAGAATCGTTCAGAGTTCACTGCTGCACCTGAACTCACCATCAGGGTGTTGTTTGACGTTGTAACACATCTACACTGAACAAAAATATAAATGCAACACTCCCATTTTTTATGAGATGAACTCAAAGATCTAAAACATTTTCTATATACACAAAATAACCATTTCTCTCAAATATTGTTCACAAATCTGAAAAAATCTGTGATAGTGAGCACTTCTCCTTTGCCGAGATAATCCATCCCACCTCACAGGTGTGGCATATCAAGATGCTGATTAGACAGCATGATTATTGCACAGGTGTGCCTTAGGCTGGCCACAATAAAAGGCCACTCTAAAAATGTTCAGTTTTATCACACAGCACAATGCCACAGATGTCGCAAGTTTTGAGGGAGCGTGCAATTGGCATGCTGATAGCAGGAACCTGGTCTGCGGTTGTGAGGCCGGTTGGATGTACTGCTAAATTCTCTGAAACGACGTTGGAGACGGCTTATGGTAGAGAAACGAACATTCAATTCACGGGCAACAGCTCTGGTGGACATTCCTGCTGTCAGCATGCCAATTGCACGCTCACTCAAAACTTGCGACATCTGTGGCATTGTGCTGTGTGATAAAAATGCACATTTTAGAGTGGCCTTTTATTGTGGCCAGCCTAAGGCACACCTGTGCAATAATCATGCTGTCTAATCAGCATCTTGATATGCCACACCTGTGAGGTGGGATGGATTATCTCGGCAAAGGAGAAGTGCTCACTATCACAGATTTTTTCAGATTTGTGAACAATATTTGAGAGAAATGGTTATTTTGTGTATAAAGAAAATGTTTTAGATCTTTGAGTTCATCTCATGAAAAATGGGAGCAAAAACAAAAGTGTTGCATTTATATTTTTGTTCAGTGTATCTTGTTTCAAATTAGTGTTATTTACCAAGTGAAAGTGTTTTTTTTGTATTAACTTGACTGTTAACTAGAACATTCAACCCTGGTAGACATGATTGTAGGACATTAAAGGGACAGTTCAACTCTAATCATGTTTTCCTGTTGTGCTATTTCTAAATCTAGACTGTTTAAGTGTGAGCTACCAAGTTGGAAATATCGGCCGTATGGATGTCTGCCTTCTCTCCAATATAATGGAAGGAGATGGCACTTAATACCGCAAATATTTTTTTACAAAACTCAACACCAATGTTTGTTTCAAAGACTGTGAGCAGTTTCAAGTATTCTTTCCATGGTATCACTGTGCACTCGAAAGCAACTCATAGAGAAGAAGCTCTTGCTTGTGACAGTCTGAGACGTGTCAAACTCCTTGCAGCCATTCTCCAGGTATACTATTGTATGTATCATTGTGTTCAGTTGAAACTGAGCTGGGAACTTTGTAGGAGAAACCAAATTCTGTAAATTATATACATGATTTAACTTAGAACTATATGCCTCCATGAGTCTTGCTCTTTTATGGCACAGGGTTTATTTATATAACAGCACACCCTCTGTGTACTGGTTAAACGTTTTACTTGTATGCCTACATCTGTTTGCCCTAAGATTAAGACCAAACCAAAAGACAGCATTTCTGAACATCTGTGAAATTTAATTGGCTCTTCAAGAATGCATAATTACAGCACAGCTGTAAAAAAAAGAAGAAGAAAAAAAGGCCTGCCACACCACACAAGTTTACAGTTCATGTTTTTTGGGAATGCAGAACCAGAGAAGCACGAAGCAGTCACATCAGGTTACCAGAGGAAATACAGTATACTCTCTATAATACAGCATTGTTTTTGAATGGAAATTACTTACTTTTAATCACATCATAGCTCAACCTGAAACCTTTAACATCCTGAGTACTTTACTGTAAAATGTTATATGTTCAATACACGGATTAATACTGAGCATAAAAGGAGTTTTAACATGCGATGAGAAATCTTGTTAAACCAGGTAACCTGGTATATGAGAGCAGAGAAAAAAAGGCTGTGGGTTTGAGGTTAAAACGATTAAAAGCCTATGAACAATATACTTTTATAATGACTACAGTGAGGGGAGATTTGACATGTAATATGCCATATTAAACATCACTCTTTGAAATCAATATGTGGTTTACATCTTGAAGCACATAATATGCAGTTTATAACTTACTATGTTTTAATGTTAAAATGCATTTCACAAAGTTCTAAATGTTGACATTTACAGATTATTCAAACATTGTCAGTTTACTGTCAATCACAGAAAGCTTTACTATATTAGGATACAAATATATAAGCAAGTGGTTATTTTTACTGCAAGTGTTTTGGAGTCTAATTTAGAGGAGTTATCTTGTTCCTTTGAGTCAATCACATTGTTTTCCAGTTCTTTCGACAATAATGTAAGAGACTGGAAATGAAAGGTCAACCACTAATTGGCCTGAATGGAGTAAATCCTCCTTAAGTGGCAGCTCTTGAGAAATCTCAAGTAACGGTACTTCATCAACCATAGATTGCTGCAGGGATAAGTGCTATAACCCAGAAATGAGTCAGCATTCTTTTCACTTCCGGTTCCCTTGTCTTTAAGTCAATGGATTTTTAGTTAGAGATTTTTAAGCTAATGTTCCACAACATAAAATATGTTGGTAAGCGCCACACTCATGCATTTTGAAGCTTTTATGTCAGTGTCAGATAAAATGCAGTTTACAGTTAAGTGGCTAGATGCAACAACCGCCTTTAGTTTAGCGGTGGGGAATTTAATGTAGTGAAAAAGGCAGTCTGCCTCAGTCAAATAGGATTTACAAGCAATCTCAGTTTTGTTTTGCTAACGTTGGTGCCAGGTAGGTGGTGTTAGCAACATTTATGCTGCAGCCAGTGTAACATGCTCAGGTGGCAACACTAGCTCCAAAACATGTTGAATCTAGAAAAGAAGTTGCAATGTTGGCCAAATACCGAGCATACCAGTCCCATTCAGTTGAAGTTACTCAAAAGCCTCTTAAATCTTCACTACAAACATAAACAACTAACATGGCTATTGTTAGGACTAGGAGTACATCACAGCTATCAAGTAAGCAGCTTGAGGAATACTGGTGATGAGCAATGAATGCTCGGGCAGGGCAGATGAGTTGGCCATCCTATAATTGTATGTGAATTAATAAATCCTGCACCAGCCATAGATACCCGATTGTTAACAGTTTAAAAAGTAATGCTACCTTGGCTTTAGCATTTCAAAATCAAGCTACCTAAAATTGCTGCGAGCATGGGCAAAATTGAAGATAATGCCAGAAAATGCATTAATTAAAAGGTGGGGTAGGTAATTTTGGAGAAACCAGCTCGAGTGCGCTAGAATTTGAAAATACACAGCCACATTCACATTCTCTATAAGATTGTAAATCATTTTTATAAAAAATATAATTGGAACCACTTTCGGTAATTTGACGGATGTTCATATTAAAAGGTTCCTATAAATACTAGTGAAAATGATACCCCATTAACATAATAAAGTTTGAATCCCTTTGGTGACATCAGCCTCTGTGCTGTTTGCTGTTTCCGTATCATATCATGTATCATGTCCATTGGTATGTTGGAAAAAATAACATGAGCTCAAAAAGAGGTTACTTAAAAAAATAAAATTGTATTTTTATATGCAAAGGAACGGCCATCTAAAATGTTGTTCCGATAAAGAAACACCACCGGAGCTGTTTTTCCAATCACCACTCACATGTATTCCTACACTCCTTAATGATATATATCATGATGCTACCACAGGAGGGGCATAGGCCTGTACAGCAGGTTGAAGAAGCCATTTGAACCCTGTCAGCAATAGAGACGTCAGCGCAGTATGTAGAGAGGGAGGTTTGTGTGAGTCTAGTCCATTCAGTCATATCCTGTTTGGTTCCTGCAGGGTATTGCTGAAACTCCAGCAGGAATCCAGTGTGTTGCAACATCATTTTACAATCCTGCGCTACAGGTGATCAGCGGTTAGTTGAAGCTGATGTGTTAAAATGCTACGGGGAGAACAAGTTTGCCTTCATGATGTGCTTTAGGCAAGAGTTTATCTGTTTGTTAAAGTGAACTGAAGGCTGGCACAATAAAATAGTCACTTTGTTATCTATTGACAACAGCCAAACCAGCATACCAACAGAAAACAGGGTGTGCTTTTCTAGACTTTACATTTCAAAGGACAAAATAATTAGACCATGCTGAGCATGCTAATCATGCCGGCTGTCGTTCAGTTGGAATTACTGCACCTCTTGTTGAAAGTATTTAAAAAGATGTACAGGTAGATACATATGGTACAGCAGTATATATACGCAGGCTGTGTTTTCAGTAATAATAAACTATAAAATGGTGCACTTCCTAAGCCACCCTAAAGTTGTATAATACCTGTCTACAAACATGTCTTAAAACACGTCTCAACTAGATCATCTATTACAGCTTTGTGAAAGGTGACACAGGTTGAAACTTTAAGTCATCAGATTTACACATGTGAAAGCTAAGTTACCCTTTGCAAGTAGAAATGTATCACTGTGTACTTTTTACTTTCTTCAGCCATTGCAGAGCAGTTCAAAGCTACAAGTATCTCCCAAAGCACATTAATTGGAGGTATATGTCCAAAAACTGTAAAATCCAGAAAAGAAAAATGGAAAAGCACATCTTTGCATCCATTTCAGGAATTCGTAGTGCATGGAAGCCTCTTCTTATCTCCGTCTCTGAAGATCTACAGTACACTGGAGCAGTGGGCCTGCAGTGTCACTTCAAGAAAGTCATTTTTATCGGAGGACAACACCGGCCGTCTGAGGCCAACTGTTATGGTTTCAAGTCAACTCCAATCTGAATCTTCATAGTACGTCCAGTCGTTTGACTAAACAGAAGTCCTGGTTAATTCATGTCAAGCTCCATTTTCAGGTCTTGAGAATGCCCTGATCGTCAGTTTTTGTCTCCTCCGATGGAGGCTGACTGTTGCCCGTGTCCTGACCCGAGCTGAGAGCCCTGGCGTTGGCCTTCGTCGACCGCTGCCGCCGCGTGCCGTTGCCAATGCAGCGCATGAGGTTCTTGAAGGTTGTCCACATTTCCTCGTCCTTGTAGGAGTAGATGCAAGGGTTCATGACAGAGTTGAGTACAGCCAGCAATAGCAGCCAGCGTTTTGTTTTTGTGACGTTACAACCCGTGCAGTTGAGTCCGTCCAGCAGCAGAACCACCAGGCCGGGAGTCCAGCAGATCACAAAGGCCCCTTCAAAGAGAACAATACAAAAATGTACACACAGTTAGGTATTTGTAGCACTTATTTCTCTCTTGTATCCTTCTTATGTGCACTAATTAGAGATATTTACAGATCCTTAGACAGACATTGACAATCCTGAGTAACCACTTAAAATCCCTTTACGAGAAGTCCATGTTCACTGCACTCTTGCGTCAGTAGTGAACATTCAACTGGAAGCGTAAAACAGGAAACACAGTTATGATGGTGGAGATAATATGCCTTACTTTGGGGTAAATTTGAATTAAGGCTGCTATCAATAATTATTCTTATAATGGATTTATCTGTACTTGAAGGTTTTGTTGCCTAAGCTACGATAACCTGTCCAAAACCCGATGATATTACATTTCTAATGCAGCAAATAACCGCATTAGAAAACCTGGAACCTGACCATTTTGGCATGTTTCAATTATTTAAAAAAACATCTCCTGTGTAAGTTGTTGCTAATAACATTGATGAGTCATAATCTAATAAGCAACCAGTAATTGCTTCAACTTTAGTTCCGTTAAAGTAACACAATTATGTTCACAATTTTGTGAGCTGGTCAACAGGACGGGCGTTAAAAAGCTAATGCATAAAGTTATTCAGGTACTTCACATTTTAGCAGAGAAGAGCCATTCCAATACCATAACAACAAGCAGAGGCAGGTTGGCAGTACAATGCCCTTACTATTTTAATACTTAGTGCTGTGTGTTTGGTAACACAAACAACATGTTCGGTCACATGGGTACTGAAGCAGCCAATTAGAACTCAAATTTCAAACACGTTTGGGCACAAAACAGATCTACCAAAAGTGTCTGGGAAGTGAAACAAACCTACAAGTAGCAACTTGTCTGCACTACCTGCATCTCTACCGCTTCAACACATCTGCAGAACAAAACAAGAGGTGCTCTATACAGCACCCTCTTCGTCTCCCACACACAGGCGGGAACACACGTGCACACAGACTGAAAGGCTCGAGCAGAAGTGCTTTTATGTTTTTCCACTGCACTTAGTCCTGAAAGTAAAAAATTGGCCACACTTTTACAGTGAATTTCTATTCTTAAACTGGTTTTTCTTCCTCTTTTCTTTGTCTTTGATGGCCCACATGTCCAAAATAAAGTGAACTGAAATTAAATTGGGTGAGACCCAACTTAATGGTCTTTCATTGGCAGTTGTTCCTCTGCTGAAGTTTAAAAGCGGACTGTCTTTTCTTTTAATCTACAACAGAGGGAAAAAAACAGCGGGGTTTTAGAAACACACATTTCAAGCATGTGTTCCTTTTCTCTGTTGGCACTCATTTCGTGATGGTGGTTGCACTTAAAGAATGAAAACTAAATCTGCATGAGTTGTTTGATGCTTCACTTAACAAGCAAGCCACAGCAGTCCCAAATATACCAGGAATAAATGACTGTAGGTTATTCAATTACAAGGATAATCTTTTTCCCCAAACTAAGGCAATGAAGAGTAAAGTTCAAATGTAAATAAGAAAACTTATAAGTAATTGTTAGGTTCTTTAATTATAAGTGCATATTAACATGAATGAATTAGTTCAATGTCCCACTGTATCCTTATCCAACGCTTAGACACTCAATCATTTTACTCTTGCCATAATGTGTGGGTTAAGCATTTCCAAACTGGTTTGTCCAGTTTCCAGTTCCAATTGAGCAGACTGCTTATCTGGAACAAAAGTTATATTTTTGGCCCTGAATAATAAACCCCAGGGACCCAGATCGTACTGAATACCTCAGAGGTCTTAAGGTTTCATTATTTTCTCCCTCAGATATCCCTGGTGTGTTATCTGCACCACCCATTCCAAGAGGGCTTTTTTTTTTTACATTTAACCCTGAAGTCAAAGCAACCTCAACGGGGATTTTAACAATGACATTTGTGTGGTTACACTTCCACAAACTTAAGGAAAATCTGCAAAGCATCTGAAAGCAATTGGAAAAGTCCTCAAGTATAGGTTCTTCTTCTTGCTTTTTTTTCAGAAGGGTGTGGAGGAGGGGACGCTTCATTGAAGGCCAGTGTGGTGTGGATGGTTCGCCACACAGGCTGAGGAGCAGTGTCCTTGCAGGGAGAGATAATTACATAGCAGTCTGGAATAAAGAGTGTACAGAGGCAGACAGCTCGTATGCTACAAACTGTATCAAACTATCTGGACAGGCAACACGCCGAGTGCCCCAAAGACACAAAGAAGAATAAACAGACTTTTATTCTACAGGGCGACTGTGCAAAACCCCTACAACTATCTCATGCATGTTTGTAGGAAGAGAGAACTACTCTGACCTGCAGTGCTTTCTGAAATATATCTGTTTCAAATGTGTACACTGTGTGTTATACTTGCATGAGAATATGCATTTAACAACTTATTGTGACGCTTAAGTAAAATATATTGTATTGTTCTGTTATGAAAGGAAAGTGCTAAGGGGAAGGATTTGAGTACACTTAAGGTGTCCTGTTGCAACACATACACAAAGAGAGTCGGACCAGCATATCTAGCTCCCTCATCTAGGGTGAAAATGCATGATAAGAGGGGGAAGCAGCATTTTTAAGCCTTCTTAAATCTGGGAAAGGACATAGTAGTGCTGCAACAAGGAATTCATGACACACAAATGCCAAACATTCTCGTGTTTGAGCTTCTCAAAAGTGAGGAATTGCTTATTTTTCCTGTTTTACATACTTTAAAAAAGGGAATATCTTTGGTTATTGACTATTAGTTGGACTTTCCAAGCTCTTTTTTTTCTTTCTCTGTACAGAACGTTGGTCTTTAAAGTGGATTACAGATACATCGGTATTGTATAGCATATGCCAGGGACATCTATTATATTTTCATATTTTAAAGACTGAATGATTGGTCTATTAAGCAAATAAGTCAACAACAAATAATGAGTTATGGTTTTAAGCCCTAAAAACTCTATAAAGTAGCAAATAACCTAAGATCAAGAAAAATAAAATAAACATTAGGACTCCTCATTTGCTTTCATATACGGCTCCCTCAAGTCACTGAAACTCTCAACATGATTACTGAAAGTGTTTATGTTAGTATGCTCAAGGTTTTCCTTCATATCAGAAAAACATAGATAACAGAGACTGCCTGGACTTTGTGACGTGACAAGTGACACACAGCTGTACAGCAAAACAACCTGACTAATGTGGGAAATGTTCTGACTCACTGCATTAAAGATGGTGCGCAGACATTTTTATGATGAGCACCTACCCAGCACAACCATGACCGTCTTGATGAGCTTGATGGGAGTCCTCTTGCGGTTGATGGAGCCGCTGGTGTGCGGCGTGAGCATTGCCGTCTTCCTCTTGACGTAGGTGTAAATCCTGGTGTAGATGACCACCATCACCAGGAACACCACCAGGTTAGACACAGACCAGAAGATCAGGTAGCTCCTGCTGAAGATGGGAGCCAGACTGGAGCAGTCGTTGATGTTGCAGATGCAGTTCCAGCCTAGACTCGGCACAGCGCCCATAAAGATGGAAATGGCCCACACCAGTACGATAAGCAGGGTCACCCTCCTCTTTGTCAGGTTGCTGTGGACTTTCCAGTTCATGACGGAGATGTAGCGCTCCAGAGCTATCACCAGCAGGTTAGACAGCGATGCGGAGAGACTGACGTCCAGAAGACCTTGGCGGATGAAGTATTCCTTAACTGTGAGTGTCCTTGACGACTCCCCTGTGTTAAACATCAGGTACACGTACGCTATGCCTGCCAGGAAGTCTGAGGCGGCGAGGTTGGACAGAAGATAGTAGAAAGGGTAGTGAAACCTCTTATTGGTGATGACAGCAGCTACGACCATGGAGTTGGAGACCAGGATGAAGCAGCAGAAGATAGAGCCCACCACTCTCACCAGGATGAGCTGCGTTTTGTCCCAAGTGTCTGAGGCACCACTGTTGTTATAGAAGAAGCTCATAGACTCATTATAATGACAGGTTTGATTCTGCTGGGCCATTTTAGAGGCGAGTCTGCAGAAAGACAGGGAGAAAACATAGGACTTTTTCAATAACTTGTGCATTAAAGTAGAGGAACATTTTTGTTGTCTTATATGATAGTGATAAGATTAGCTTTGGGTTTCAGACAGTTGACATTTGGAGGAATCAGCCTTGTTTCCTTGAAATTAGAATTAAAAAAAGTTATAAAGTTGACTGTTTTCCAACACTTTACAGACCAAACTATTCATAATTGTTAAACGAACATAAAAAAGCTACCCTAAATTTGAGAATATCTGAAAAACTGGATCTATAAATCACTTGTATGCATTTCAAAACCAGTTGTCCATTTAAATCTGATATCAGAGATACAAAGTGTAATGCTTTATATGCGAGATCAGTGCCATTTCTCCCAAGGCCAAAAGAGATTTATTGACTCAATTCCTAAGGCAAGTGTACATGCTAAAAGCTTATTACTGTGAGAAGCTGCTTTGAATAAAACTGATATCAAAGTAAGCTCCATGAAGTTGAACAAGATAGTGACCATAGTTACAATAAAAAGACAAAACAGGCTCATTGAAGTGACCCGAGTAACAAATGTCTGTTACGTTAATCCGCATGTTCTACCTGTTCAAACATTAATTTGACACAACAGACATGGAACAAAACAATAATCCAACGCAACACAGGCTAAAGTACAGTTTCATTCCTGACCTGAGAAGCCTGTATTATGGAATTAACTTTACTGATACCTGTCCAACTTGGTGTACCAACAACAGCGAAGAAGAGGGGGGGGGGGGGGGGAGAAATTCCCTCAGGAAGTAATAGCAAAGAGAAACAAGTTCTTGCAGAAAACATACAATAAAACAGACAAAACAAATCATTTTGCACACAGACAACAACGTAGAAGAACAAAGAGTTACCTGGAAGTCTGAACCAGGTGAGTTTACCTGAGCTGAAGGGCTGTCCGTGGAGAGTCAGTAGACTACAAGTTGCGAAATCTTCCGTGCCAAGTGACTGAACATGTTTCCCCCGCAGCAGTGCGCCTGTCTGCAGATGTGGACGGAGGGAGGTGACAGCAGGCAGCGAGAGGACGAAGTGAAGGAGCGAAGTGGAGCCGAGCGTCTTCACTCCCCAGGCTGCAGCTCTGTGACGTAGAGGGCGTGTCGCCAGGCTGACATGCGAATTCCCCCAGGTGACCGCACACAGCCCCGCGAGCTCACCGTCCGATCAACACTGCTGGTTGCTGCAGTGAAGTGTTACCAAACTCTGGCTTGTTCGTATGCCTTCCTTCTTTTCTCAAATGTAATACACTTTAAATATGCTATACTTACATTTTTACTACGCTATGTATTGAACCCCATACTGTTAAACTCACTTGGAGAGGCACGTGTTTGATCCCCGTCTGTGCTTTAATCATGAATTATAATTTGTTCCCCATTTTATGCTATCTAAGTAGGCTACACTACATTTGTTGGGGAACAAACTACGTTTTACTCTAGAAACATTAGGCTACTTGAAAGCTTTACATAACAAGATCAAACTAACCCCACACTAACACATTGATAAAACAAGTGATACCCATTTGTTGGGCTTGGGCCTTTAAATCAAAGTAGATTATGGTTTGGTTGGCTATAGCCTATAACCAAAACAAATATATTGTTGCAATATTTGACAAAAACGTTATGCTTCGAGAAAAATGTTGTTTTCCCCCATTATTTGTATATGGCACTAATCATCACCCGTCTTCATCAAACGGAGGACCAGTGAAAGGGCCGACCACTCTATGTAAAGTAGGCCAGTTAGCTCCATCACAACAGAAACATCATAGGCCTGCTTTGTATTTCTATTAATATAATATATATAATGTCAGTCACACAGGAGCTGTTTTTATCTGTAAGAGTTATTTTACTTTCAGTACATATTGCTGATAATAACTTTTGGATATCGTCTTACTTACATCGGATTTTTATGATGTTATAAAAGGACATTCATTCTTATTCCTATAACTGAAAAATAGTATTTAGTTCAATTCACAAACATACTGAACCTTCCTGATAAACATAGTTTGAAATTACAAAATAGGTAGATTGCCCTTTAAATTGCTTGTATGGTGTTTAGATCTGCACATCTGTTCATAATGTAAATCCAAAATCATTGCTGTGTTTAAAGCAGCGCTCACTCCTATTTTCCACAAATCTTCTTGTTTAAGAAAGCACACACGCATGTTGACATTTGTACTTTACTCATGTTGTGTTGAAAAGCAACCATGTGGTTGTTGGCCCAAATCAAACAGCCAGATCTGTTGACAGGAAATCCTTAAGAGTGAATATCCTGGCCTTGTCTTTGCTAGATGAATCAAATGTGACATTATTGTCTCATAGGAAAAACACTGAGGTGGGACTTTATGTGTTGTATAACCACCTCTACATCACACACATCATTTTGGCACATCCAGGCTGAAATTAATCAAGGGATGTTTTAGTTGAAATCAAGAAACACCCCGGTTGGCGACAGAGGTCTTTGTTGGAGGCATTTCCTTGAATTGTATTGATCACTTTATAGAAGTTTAGATAATTACCTTTGATTTCATCAAGTAAAAAGCACATTACTCACACTCAAAGTGAGATGAAGTCATGCTGGAGCTTGTCTTGATATCTAAACTTGCTCATAGATGTGCTTATAAAACTGACTCATACTGTAGTCCTGGTTTAGTCATTTAAAACACCCCGTCTTACTCAATCTCAGCTGTGAATATCTTATGCAATTTAAATAAATATTTAAAGAACCTAATACATTTCTAAGCATTGAATGCATGTTGAACTGTAATGTTGTTAATATTTGATATCAAGTTCCCATAACTTCTGATATTATATTGACCATGTAAGTAATTCAATTACATTTGATGTCCTGTCTTTGCTCATATTATACATTTAAAAAAGCTGAATGTGCAAACTAGCAGCAAAGACTGCATTCATAATCTACCAATGGACAAATGGAAAGAGAAGCTTTACTGCAATCTTTACTCCAACACATGACAAATAAATTACAAACATCAATGCATCTCGTTGCTTAGCTCCAGAGTTGCAGCCACAGTTTGGTTCAGAAAACACTGAATCCAGTACTAAATGCATGAACAGACCTACAAAACGTCCAGTAAACTTCTCAACAGAATCCTGAACTTCAACAGACACTGTTATGAAACCTTATTGTTACAAGTTCCAGCTCTGAAGTTTCAGTTTCATGTTAAAGAGATGGAACTCGTTAGGCGTTTGATATTGCACTTCTCAGAATCAGTAACTCTACAATCTTCAAGGATTTTGCAATGGGATTGTTGATGTAGAAGTCAGTTTCAGACGTCCTGTTCCCAGCCTCCTCCTCCTCCTCCTCCTGCGTGATCCGTGTCCTCTGGGAGATTGGACAGCTGTCAGCTGATCAGTACGACATCATCACCTTCAGGAACTCTGCAAATACAACATACCAAAAGAAGAATGAGACTTCAAATGTCTAATCAACACCAAAGTACGTGGTAATTTTTGGTAATACGAGTGCTTCATTTCATCAAATATCTAAGAACAGTTGTTTTGTTTTTTTAAGAGTTACACTATTGGGACAGATTTCGAGGCGTAGTCATGGGGGAGGGGGTCTGCAGTTCGGTGGACTAAGGATTGCACCACTGCTTTTTGCAGATGATGTGGTTCTAATGGCTTCATCGGTCTGCGACCTTCAGCACTCACTGGATCGGTTCGCAACAGAGTGTGAAGCGGCTGGGATGAGGATCAGCACCTCCAAATCTGAGGCCATGGTTCTCAGCAGGAAACCGATGGACTAGTGTCCACTCCAAGTAGGGAATGAGTCCTTACCCCAAGTGAAGGAGTTCAAGTATCTCGGGGTCTTGTTCTCGAGTGAGGGAACAATGGAGCGTGAGATGGGCCGGAGAATCGGAGCAGCGGGAGCGGTACTGCAGTCGCTTTACCGCACCGTTGTGACGAAAAGGGAGCTGAGCCAGAAGGCAAAGCTCTCTGTCTACCGAGCCATTTTCGTTCCTACCCTCACCTATGGTCATGAAGGATGGGTCATGACCGAAAGAACGAGATCGCGGATATAAGCGGCCGAGATGGGTTTTCTCCGCAGGGTGGCTGGTGTCTCCCTTAGAGATAAGGTGAGAAGTTCGGTCATCCGGGAGGGACTCGGAGTTGAGCCGCTCCTCCTTCGCGTCGAAAGAAGCCAGTTGAGGTGGTTCGGGCACCTAGTTAGGATGCCACCTGGGCGCCTCCCTAGGGAGGTGTTCCAGGCACGTCCAGCTGGGAAGAGACCAAGGGGCAGACCTAGGACCAGGTGGAGGGATTATATCTCTTCGCTGGCCTGGGAGCACCTTGGGACCCCCCAGTCAGAGCTGGTTGATGTGGCCAGGGAAAAGAAAGTTTGGGGCTCTCTGCTGGAACTGCTACCCCCGCGACCCGACCACGGATAAGCGGGAGAAGATGGATGGATGGATGGATGGATGGATGGATGGATGGATGGACTATTGGGACATTGAAATTAAATATGTAAGTGTTACATCACAAATAAACGTCAGGAGGAAGTTAGATTCAGACCCACATCTGCTTGTTCAGACTGGTGAAAATAACTGTTGCTACATTATTAAGGTGTTGTTGTGATAACCCCGATACAGATTATCACAGGTTACTCCTATGATTCATACCAGCACAACAACTGCTCTTTATTCTCTGGGCTTCCACCTTTATACAGGTTTGCCCCTGACTCACTGAGACACAACAAAAAGATGCAGGATAAGGTCTGGATTTCTGGGGCCGTAATCAAAAATAAACTGGGACTACTCTCAACCTAGTTTTAACTAATCTCAGTTAAGGTTAATCCTGAGAGCAACACAGAGAAAAGTAGGAAGAGAGACTTTAAAAGACAGAAGGTGTTTCATAATCGTAAATCTCAAGGTCTAAGATGCTGTGTGAATAACTTAGGATCTAGTCTTAACTAAAAAGGGTAAATTCTTAGAAAAACCTCATAGTTCTACGGTTTTGGTCAATAGGAGCAACTACAAGTACAAATGACCTTTATGGTCTTTGGTGATTGTACCCATTCTGAGAATAAATCCCCCAAAACACGCACTTGTCACTTGAAAACGACAGTCTTTTCAGCATTAGTTCAAAACACTATCTTGTGTTTTTTGCTTTCAAGGCATTAAACATGTCTCTTCTTTATCAAATCTGCAAACGATTAGACATGTTTTTGCCTTCATCTTTATGATCTGCCATAAGCAGCACATTGTACTGCTTAGTTACCGGACCAAGTCTCAGACTCAGTATATCACAAACTGATGCAGATGTGAATGTATTTCACAGATAAATGTTTAATCCTACCCTTGGAAAGCGAAGCTGACTCTTTGCTACTCTATACTTCCATGCACATCATTGCACTACCTTAGTCACACATAATATCTACTCTTTGCTGTAACATGCCGTGTAACACACAGAGATAAACTGAAGCAGATGTATTCAGGACATAGATCAGGAGAATATTTGTGTGCAGATCTGACTAGCCATTTCAGTGTTTGTTATGATGACAGGTAGCGACAAGGATATAACTTTAGATTTCATTCACAAGAGTCTTGAGCCTCAATATATTATTTCACTGATTAGCTTGCTTTATATATATCGCAAATAAAAAAAGTTTTTAATCCAACTAAAGGGGGACTCTTACTCCTCAACTTGCTTTCCTAACAAGATCGCTTGTTGTAGATGAAGATAACAGTAAGTACGTGTAGATGAAATTTCATCCAGTAAGACATTAACATGTTAGCTGAGAACGCTGATCTAATTTTGGTAAGCACTGAGAGACAAAGATGCAAATAATAATGACATTTGGTCAGTTTAGAGGCTGCAAATGACTGCACTTACAGAATCTGTGTAACTTGACAAGATTAGCCCTTAATGTTCCTTTAAGTTAGCTACCTCTAAAAAGGCCACTGGCTGCTTTATCTCCACAGACAAGATACATGTTCAATTGTCCGTCTTGCATTACTTGCACAATTTTAATGGCCTTGTAACTTAGACTTAACTTCCTTAAACACTGCCGGAAAGCATACAGGATAGATTGCATTGTCTAACAAAACAATAATGATGGAAGAGCACTGAAAGTGACATAACAGACTGTAAGAAAAGGCAAAGAAAAAGTGTACTATTTTTCAGTTCTTTTCCACTCATATCATTTAACATATTTCTCAAACATTTGTGGCTCTGATTTGCAGAAAAAAATAGTAGCTTAACAATCAGGATGCTGTACAAATCTGTTCCGTTACAGTTAAGCATTTCCCTGATACCTAAACAGGGAAATTAAATATGTTAAAAAGCTAACATTTATTTTACGAATAAAATAAAATAAATGCAGAACCAAAGTCCAACCAAGACACCGCAGTCTGATTATGTGCTGTTTGAGCTTTTTCACTTTTAATCTTTGTAGCAACAGACAGGTTAAAGAGGAAGCGAAGACTATTCAACAAGGGTCACGTTGCGTGTACATTTAATGCCACAGCTTCGAAATGGACATGGAGAAATAAAGTGTGAGCGATGCAACTCAATATCCAGACATGTTAGGAAATACTTTTAAGAAACGTGCTCTGATTACAAAATGAGAATAAGAAGTGATGACGAATGCGCTTTCACATCTTTCTTCAAATTAAAACCACATACACACGCACACCAGAGCCATCACAACATACAATATTGCAAATCTAAAGACAACTCGAGCATCACGGTCTAATCCAATTACTCTCAACTAACCACAGTTCTTTACAAAACTACTCTGCTTCGATTGGTTGAGTCTCAACTGAGTGTTGACCATGGCCTGTTTATGTGGGAGGCAAAACAGCAAGGATGGCTAGAGGGGGTGAGAGGGAGGGGGGGGGGGGGGGGTTCTTCCCAGTGCACAGCCTCAGTTTCTCTGTAATCAGCCCATCACTGGGTGTGTCTGCATAGCTCCCACCACTAATTTCATTGCTCTCAGACCACGTCAGCCCGAGCCAAACCACAGCGTGGAGGAAACTCCAGTCTGCTGCCTGTTGATGATAGAGATTGGATCATAGAAAAAGAATGAGCAGAAAACGAGGACATATAGACAAGTACGATGCCTTGCTGTAGCAACAAGTTGTTAGCAAAGCAAACAAATCAGAAATGTTACCATATGTGTAATGCCTCCACATTTGTTTAAAGTAACTTACTGAAATAGAAACACATCAGTGGATTATATAATTAGTTAATTGAAAGGAGAAAACTCTTTTGATAATGAATACTGACTAATGACAAACAATAGATGCAGCTTCCCAAACCAAGAGGATCTGTTGTTCTTCTCTTTTTTTCCCAGTTTATTTGACTGAATGTCTTTGGGTTTTGGACATGACATTGGACTGGAAAATATGATTGTCATTCTTTAATGATCAAACAAGAATAATGATTATTTGCAGCAGTACATCTTTCACATCAATATCCAATAATGAATTGGACAGATTTGAAATGTTTCCAGCAGTGGGTAATAACAACAGGGAAACACTTTTAAAAACAGATCAAAGAAATAAAAGTTATAATAATTTAGAAACAAAACCCTTGTTTGACAGGACAAAATCCTTAAGGGAGAATTTACAGAGCAGGTTGTCAGATTAAACCCCAAGTAATCTTCTAATATATAACAACACAAGAGGAAAAAGACACCTTGAGCAAGGCATTTAAAACAAAAAAATCGCTCATGTGTTAGTGATGTGGCGTCATGTTTGCACAGTTTAGCTTCCAGATGTGAATAGAGGTGCGCAGCAGAGTGTGTGAATGAAGAGTAAATACTGGGACAGCTTACTAATGAGTTCAAACAGTATCATACCTTCGGCAGCAGCAGAAGGCTGAATTTTGGACATGAACGTCTGTCTGACTGCTCTCCTCTGAAACAGGAACATCTTTCTGCTCTCCGAGGAACTTCTGCAGGTCCGTCAATGGGAACCCGTTCTTTTGAAAGCTCTGTGGGTGAAAACACAAAGAAATGCAAATAGTGAATACACAATGCATTCAAATTGCATAGAAGCAGATTTTTTTTCAAACTACATTTAAGTAAATCAAGACTATTTAAAGAATGGATCATTAAGATAAAAAAAGAAATGTTAGTCAAGAAACATTTTGTACACAATTGTTACATGGGAGATTTCAGATTTTTTTTTTTTAACTATTAATCTTAAATTAATCAAATAAGTGTTCAGCTATAAGTGCATATTGTTTTGTTTTTTTACAGGCTACATTAAGGCTGCACGATATATCGTGTCGTGACGATAATCGCGATATTCACATCGGGTTTTTTTTGTTTGTTTTTTAGGACTTGCGATATTAAGTAGGCAAATTAACTCAAACACGTCATGTTACAATTATTTTGCTGCTTGCTACAAAAGGAAAACTTGCGCGGCTCTCATGTCAGGGGTACTTGAGTGAGTGACAGGAAACCACCAATCACAATCAAATCTCAAAAGCAAACGGACCCGGTGATTAAAGGTAAAAACACTGAATAAAGTAGTTTCATGTGTTTCTCCAGGGCAGTTTGGCGCTGCTAACCGAGCTAGCTCAGCTTGTTGCTCTGATAACTTAAGATCCAGACGTCCATGACTAAAATCCTTCACCCGGTTAAATATAGATAAAAAAAAACAATTGTATAGCATTAAAGTTCAAGAAAGGATGGTTTGCGGGGGGAAAAAAACGGTCTTTTCTTCAATTCCTGTATGTTTTCATATCGCAATCGCAGTGGGGAAAAAAATCGCAATGTCAGTTTTTTCCAATGTCGTGCAGCCCTAGGCTACATTAGGATGATAATAGAAATATTTCTTACAACTTTCCTGTTACTGAACACCCTTTGGAGATAAGATAAGATAAGATGGATCTTTATTAATCCCCGTGGGGCAATTCAGGAGTTGTAAAGAGATTCGATGTTGAATTTATAGAGTGTCGCATTTTTCACCAAAACCAAAGCACCTTGATGGTCTCGTAGGAGTCGGTGATGAGGGCGATGAAGAGCGACAGCACCATGTAGATGAACAGGGAGATGAAGGAGTAGAGGTACGCTCGGCTGAATAGCCACACCAGAGAGTTCTTGTCCTTCAGCTGGGCGAAGGTGGTGAACATGTCGTCGCCGTTCAACAGGGAGAAGAGACACTCTGCAACACGACTCAGGCTCTCAAACTACAGAAGAGGAAGAGGGGACATGGGTTGGACTTTAGGAAAGCTGGGAAGTATAGTGAACACAAGCACAGTGACAATCTGAAAAGTTCTGATATGAACAAGAAAGCAAAACAAAGACATACTGTATATATTTCTCGTACACCAAAATAAAGTAAAATCTCTGATTATTGATATTAAATTACTGGATATAATAGATAAGATATGGTTGCCCTCTCTGAAGAACCAGCACCTTACCGTGGTAGAGAGGTTTGTGTGCCCTGATGAACCTGGGGGCTGTGTTGTCTGGAACCTTGTGTTCCTGGTAGGGTCTCCCATGGCAAATTGGTCTCAGGCAAGGGGCCAGACTAAGATTGGTTCAAAAGACCTCATGAAAGGAAAAACAAGAAGTGAGGATACCCGGCCCGGAGGAAGCCCGGGGTCCCCTTCTGGAGCCAGGCCTAGAAGGAGGACTCGTCGGCGAGCGTCTGGTGGCCGGGCTTGCCACGGAGCCCGGCCGGGCCCAGCCCGAAAAGGCAACGTGGGCAACACCTCCGCTTCTCTGTCCCGCGGGCCCACCACCTACGGGAAACATCGATGGGGTCGGGTGCGCTGCCAGACGGGTGGCAGTGAAAGCGGAGGGTCTCGACGGACCAGACCCGGGCGGCAGAAGCTGGCTTTGGGGACGTGGAACGTCACCTCTCTGGGGGGGAAGGAGCCGGAGCTTGTGCGGGAGGTGGAGCGGTACCAGTTGGATCTGGTTGGGCTCACCTCTACGCACAGCGTCGGCTCTGGAACCTTACTTCTGGATAGGGGTTGGACTCTATTCTTCTCCGGAGTTGCTCAAGGTGTGAGGCGCCGGGCGGGTGTGGGGATACTCACAAGTCCCCGGTTAGGTGCTTCGTTGTTGGAGTTTACCCCAGTGGACGAGAGGGTCGCCTCCCTACGCCTGCGGGTTATGGGGGGGAAAACTCTGACTGTTGTGTGTGCTTATGCACCCAACAGCAGTTCAGAGTATTCGGCCTTCTTGGAGACCCTGGAAAGAGTCCTGTATGGGGCTCCTGAAGGGGACTCCTTAGTCTTGCTGGGAGACTTCAACGCACATGTGGGCAATGATGGAGACACTTGGAGGGGCGTGATTGGGAGGAACGGCCCCCCTGATCTGAACCGGAGTGGTGGTTTGTTACTGGACTTCTGTGCTAGTCATGGATTGGCCATAACAAACACCATGTTCGAACATAAGGATGCTCATAAGTGTACGTGGTACCAGAGCACCCTAGGCAGAAGGTCCATGATCGATTTCGTTATCGTATCATCGGACCTGAGGCCGTATGTTTTGGACACTCGGGTAAAGAGAGGGGCGGAGTTGTCAACTGATCACCATCTGGTGGTGAGTTGGGTCGAGTGGCGGGGGAAGCCTCTGGATAGACCTGGTAAGCCCAAACGTGTAGTTCGGGTGAACTGGGAACGTCTGGAGGAGGCCCAAGTTCAGGAGGCCTTCAACTCACACCTCCGGCGGAGCTTTTCGGGCATTCCTGTGGAGGTTGGGGACATTGAACCAGAGTGGTCGGTGTTCAAAGCCTCTATTGCCGAAGCCGCGGTGGGGAGCTGTGGTCTCAAGGTCTTAGGTGCCTCAAGGGGCGGTAACCCTCGAACCTCCTGGTGGACACCGGTGGTCAGGGAAGCCGTCCGACTGAAGAAGGAGGCCTTCAGGGATTTGTTATCCCGGGGGACTCCCGAAGCAGTTGCAAGGTACCGACAGGCCCGAAGGGCAGCAGCCTCATCCGTGGCCGAGGCAAAGCAGCGGGTGTGGGAGAAGTTCGGAGAAGACATGGAGAAGGACTTTCGGGCGGCACCAAAGTTGTTCTGGAAAACTGTCCGACACCTCAGGAGGGGGAAGCAGGGAACCATCCAAGCTGTGTACAGTAAGGATGGGACGTTGTTGACCTCAACTGATGGAGTGTTGGGACGTTGGAAGGAACACTTTGAGGAACTCCTGAACCCGACAACTCCGCCCTCTATGTTAGAGGCAGAGCTGGAGTATGACGGGGGATCAACGCCAATCTCCCGGGGGGAGGTCACTGAGGTCGTCAAACAACTCCACAGTGGCAAAGCCCCGGGGGTGGATGAGATCCGCCCGGAAATGCTGAAGGCTCTGGGTGTTGAGGGACTGTCATGGTTGACACGTCTCATCAACGTTGCGTGGAAGTCGGAAATGGTACCGAAGGAGTGGCAGACCGGGGTGGTGGTCCCCCTTTTCAAAAAGGGGGATCAGAGGGTGTGTGCCAATTACAGAGGCATCACACTACTCAGCCTCCCCGGGAAAGTTTACTCCAAGGTACTCGAAAGGAGGGTCAGGCCGATTGTCGAACCTCAGATTGAGGAGGAACAATGCGGATTCCGTCCTGGTCGTGGAACGACGGATCAGCTTTTTACTCTCGCAAGGATCCTGGAGGGGGCCTGGGAGTACGCTTATCCGGTCTACATGTGTTTTGTAGACTTGGAGAAGGCGTATGACCGGGTTCCCAGGGAGTTACTGTGGGAGGTGCTGCGGGAGTATGGGGTGAGGGGGTCTCTACTCAGGGCCATCCAATCTCTGTACTCCCAAAGCGAGAGCTGTGTCCGGGTCCTCGGCAGTAAGTCGGACCCGTTTCCGGTGAGGGTTGGCCTCCGCCAGGGCTGCGCTTTGTCACCAATCCTGTTTGTAATATACATGGATCGGATTTCGAGGCGTAGTCGTGGGGGGGGGGGTCTGCAGTTCGGTGGACTAAGGATTGCACCACTGCTTTTTGCAGATGATGTGGTTCTGATGGCTTCATCGGTCTGCGACCTTCAGCACTCACTGGATCGGTTCGCAACCGAGTGTGAAGCGGCTGGGATGAGGATCAGCACCTCCAAATCTGAGGCCATGGTTCTCAGCAGGAAACCGATGGACTGTCCACTCCAAGTAGGGAATGAGTCCTTACCCCAAGTGAAGGAGTTCAAGTATCTCGGGGTCTTGTTCTCGAGTGAGGGATCAATGGAGCGTGAGATGGGCCGGAGAATCGGAGCAGCGGGAGCGGTATTGCAGTCGCTTTACCGCACCGTTGTGACGAAAAGGGAGCTGAGCCGGAAGGCAAAGCTCTCTGTCTACCGGGCCATTTTCGTTCCTACCCTCACCTATGGTCATGAAGGATGGGTCATGACCGAAAGAACGAGATCGCGGATACAAGCGGCCGAGATGGGTTTCCTCCGCCGGGTGGCTGGTGTCTCCCTTAGAGATAAGGTGAGAAGTTCGGTCATCAGGGAGGGACTCGGAGTTGAGCCGCTCCTCCTTCGCGTCGAAAGAAGCCAGTTGAGGTGGTTCGGGCACCTAGTTAGGATGCCACCTGGGCGCCTCCCTAGGGAGGTGTTCCAGGCACGTCCAGCTGGGAAGAGACCAAGGGGTAGACCTAGGACCAGGTGGAGGGATTATATCTCTTCGCTGGCCTGGGAGCGCCTTGGGATCCCCCAGTCAGAGCTGGTTGATGTCGCCAGGGAAAAGAAAGTTTGGGGCTCTCTGCTGGAACTGCTGCCCCCGCGACCCGACCACGGATAAGCGGGAGAAGATGGATGGATGGATGGATGGATGGTTGCCAGCACTCAGTGATATTTATAACGTGTAACGAGGGGTCATAAGCAGACATAGCTGCATTTTAAGTAAATCTGCGCCAGTTAATTTAATAATCAATTAATAGCAATCAGTTATCAAATGCCTAATATCAGATAACTGTGTTCATTTTGTCCACTCCTAAAATTGTACTTACAATGTACTACTTAAAGATAGGGTAGGTAAGAATGGAGAAACCAGCTCGAGTGCGCTACAATTTGAACTACGCAGCCGAAAAAAATCTGCCCCTTCCTTCAGACTTCCTTACAGAGCCCCTCCTCCAACACACACAAACGCCCAATGAGGGCACGAGATAAGTTTGTGCACGAGATGGAAGGCTGACAGGCAGGTAGGCCATCCAGTTATTTTAGCCGGGCTGGCTCAGATGATTGGTCGTGCTTTTTACAGCGCCACGGCTTCCACAGATTTTTTAATGTATTTATTATCAAAGCATTTAATGTATTCATTGCTATCGGGATGTTAAGAGCATTCCATGGAACACAACAAAAAGTGTTTCTAAAGTGAATTACCTACCCCACCTTTAAAGTATCGAAATAACTTAGTCTTACTTTATACGTTATTATTATACTATTCTGTTTTTGTAAAAGCATTCTAAATGTGTAGATTGTCAATGTGGAAATAATTTCAGATACTGTTTACATATGGGTAGATTAGCAGTCAAATATGTCATCATATCATTATGTTATTTGTATAACGTTTCTATTGACTGTAGATTGACTAAACAAAAAACGTTTAGGAAAACTGTCAAAGCATCTTCTATTTGTATAGAATCTGATTACAAAAAAGATACTTTCATTTAAAAAAGTCCTTGTAACATCCGACACCAGCACTACTTCTAAAGGGCACACACTGTACAGTGAGAGGGCGCGTATCTTTGCAAAAGTAAGTATTGGCTTAGTTTATCTTTGCATGTTAAATAACAAATGAATTGTCTTTAAGGGATGCCATATTTTCTATAGTGTCTTACACATATTTACAAAGGAGGAGGTGCAGAAGACAGACAGAAGTATGACGGTTGATAATATGGAACAACAAATACAGAAAGGCAAACAAAGAGACTGATGGCTAAATAAGAGCACCTGAACTTTATGAGAGAGGCCAAGCTCGCCAGAATGTGATAGTATCTAAACACAACATCCCACGGCGAGGGTATGGATTGCAGCTCTTGAAGACGTGTGGGATGGCAAGTCCTAGAACATCCTCTGTTTATTCCTTCAGTAAATACACCAAGGATCCGGGTGGGGCTGACGGCACACTATAGTGCGGTGTGTCCCCGGACACCGCAGTGTAAATATCGTGACCAAGTCTTACTTGACTAACAATGGGCAAACGGGGAACTGAAACCTGTTTTAAGTCAACTGCAGGCACTGAGAGCCAAGTCACTTTCACTTCTGCTGAAACATCAGTGTACAGTATGTGGAAGTAGATATATAACGTTTTCTTGTGAATTGGACATGGTTCCATTGAATGCTGTGCACCATTTAAAATACATTTCTCATCACTTGTTGATATATAATAAGAAAAAAGCTTAATTATTCAATAAGTTTCCCGAGCTATAGTCCATAAATGAAGCGTATGTGACCCTGACCTTATAAGCACATTTCATATCAGTCCACAACTTATTTTCAGTAAATATTCCACTTCAGTTTCAGATTATAAACACATTTCCATTTGGTCAGTGGGATGTCGCTTGGCTCTGAGGCGGCTGATATCCCTATCTCACATCTGTCTCTCCTACAGTACGAGCACTACTTTGTTTAGACGCCCACTGCTGCTCTGACTTCCGTAAATAATTTATCTTAATGGGACAGGACAGCTAAACACACACATGTTTTCCCTGATGGCACTTGTTGTCCAAGGATCGCCCACTTAGGTTCACTAAGTTAAAGCTGTACGTCTCCCCTATCCAAACCCTTTCTGAAGTTAGGATCCCATGTAGCATACAAAAACAATCAACATAAAAACAATATCTTTAGTTTCTAACTTTAGAATTTCTTAGACTTATTGTGTTGGTGTGTAATAACCTGCCAAAAAATTATCCATTTGGGGAAGGTTGTTAGATCGTTTCGTGGTCACTAAGGGGTTTAAGATGCTAATCATGACTAGTGTTGCTAGTAACAATTATTTTCATTATTATATGATCTGTTCATTTTTTTTTCCAAGCCAGTTTCTCAAAGATTTGTATTAAAGTCTTGTTTTGGCAATTCAAAACTCCCAAAAATATATATATATTCAGTTTAATGTGATTTAAAACAGAAAATGTAGGGAATCCATAATTGCATGACGATTACTTTAACGATTAATTAATTATCATGACTTTTCTTCTGTCTAAAGTCTTTCCCAAATTGGGATCAAATTGGGATCAATAAAGTATACCTATCTATCTATCTATCTATCTAATAAAGTGTTGCATCATGAAATCCCCAGTTTCCTGTAGAGGGAAATTTTCCTCCACTTATTTCCCAGCATCTCTACACTCACGTCAGTCTGATTAAAAGCAATATGAATCCCCCAAAACACTTGAATATCTGTGTGTGCTTGCAATTTGGTTGCAAAGAGAAGAAGGCTGCTCTTTCTGGAGAAGGCATATACTGACACCTAGTGGTTGTATAATCACTGTCTTTAAAAACAAGTCGCTGTTCAAGGACAGGGAAGCAGTTGTTTCATATTCCTCAGTTTGCAGGACATACTGTTGACACAGCAATGAAAAGGCTATTTAACCCTGGGAGAAGTCTGACGAGTTACTGAAAGCAAAAACATTTGGATAAAACCTTCAAGGATCCCAGAAATAAAAAAAATGGGGTAAACATGGTAGAGCTGGTAATATTTTAAATAAAAAAAAAATGTGTAAACAGTACAGGTAAAATCACTGTTGTATTGCATGATTCTCACATGTGAGAACATGTGTGTAATTACCATGGATACTAACTGGAGTTCTCATTCATAACACTCCGTTCGATGTCTCACTATGGGATGCGCCTCATCGCGGAGCAAACAGAAGCATCAATCTCATTACGCCAATCCTGATTGGCTGGTGATCTTGACGTCAGCGTCAGGGGAAATCACCCCCTATAAGTAGCTTGCGCCACAACGCATGCGTCATTCAAACACCTCTTCTCGCTTCAGAGCACATCTCACAGTAGCCGGGCAAGCTTCACGGTCCACAGACTGAACCCAAAATACCATTTCGGTCGACGGGCGCTAGCCGGCTATTCCTTCGCAGGAAGACGGTAGTACTAACGCCGTTAGTACTTGAAAAAAATCGACCTCGCCCTTCTCTACGAGAAAGTAAGGTAGGTCCGATTTTTTCAAGCTAGCAACACACCTGTTGCTAGCTCGCTCCCTCTCTACCGACACCATGGTAGCGAGGACGTTTTTTCTTTTCTCTTCCCCACGGAGGGGAAAAGGATTAAAAGAGGAGCATACTGCCACACCAGTCAGTATTCTCCTGGATTAAAAGACCCACACCGTCCTCTTTCTCCAGATTAAGGACAAGATGGTAATACCTTTTTTCCCGTCCCACCTGTCGAGAGCGGGTCCTCTCCACGCCACGAGGCGACAAAGATGGACGCCCCTCTCCCTCACACCAGAGGAGTCAGGGACTCGGTGGCTCGACTCTGCGGCTGAGGGTTGAAGATCTAGGGCACAGACACACACCAGGTCTGTTCGTCCTGCCTCGGGCTGGAACACGCCCGAGGCGCTATCGACAACTCATGTGAACATTGTGTCCGCTTCAAAGTCAAGAGCGAGGGCTGCTCTCCCGGGCGACAGCACACCAGCTTCGCCCGGTCTGAGCATGGACCTGCAGGCCGTGTGCAAACGCGCTGCGGTCAGACTCAATGTTCCATGGCCTGAAATGGCCAAGGAGACCTCCAGGTCCCGCTACGAGGGGAAGCATCTTCCCCAAACAGCGGGCAAAGGGAGGCAACTCCTCCCGGTTTTTTTCTCGTGGAGAGACCGGCCCTTCAGCAACAAGGTCCCAATCCAGGGTGCCTCCTCCCTGGATTACGATGGAATGGAGAGGCTCGGCCTGCTCCGCATACCGCCCATGGAACCGCTGGTGGTGGCCCACCTTCTACCGAAGGTGGGCCCCTCACCTAGCAGGAACCCCACGCTGCCAGCAAAGGCGGACCGCTTTCAGTCCACAATGACTGAAAAGTCCTATAAAAGCTGCAGCGCTGTCCGCCAGGGCCCTGAATGTGTCCTCGCTGCTAACCGCCTACCAAGCGGAGCTCTGCGAGGACCTGTTGGGTAACCCGGGAGCAGCCACGAGATGGCAGCGGTCACGGACATTTGCCTCCGTGTCCAGCGCTGCGCCGTCCAGGCCACGGGCAAAGTAATGGGGATCATGGTGGTGCAGGAAAGAGCGAGATGGCTCAACCTCACCAACCTCCCTGACCGAGAAAGGGAAGATGTGCTGGATATGCCCATCGTTCCCGAGGGAATTTTCGGCTCCGCTCTCGCCTCCATACAAAGGAGGTGTGAGATGAAGAAGAAGGAGGACGAGGCACTCCACCTCTGCCTCCCTCGAAGGGTACAGCCGCTGCCCTCGCAGCAGCAGTCCTTCACCTAAGCGAACTCTGCCCGGTTTAAAGCACCGGACAAGCAGAGGTCGCAGCCCACCCGAGTCCCCAGCCCAGGCTGGAGACAAGGGCAAGTTGGCCGAGAAAATCTCCGGTTCCGGCTGCAGCTCAGGCACAGCCAACCCAGAATTTCGGCCAGCAGTCGAGGAAGAAGCAGCGAGCGGCGTGACAGCCCCTCCTTCTCCCCTCCATGAATGTGTTCCCGCCGCCTCGAGAGATGCCTAAACACCATCCTCAAGTCCGCACAAACACATGTCACATGCTGATTGATTCCTCTGTCATAAAACATTTGCCGCTGACGCATCCAGGCTTCAGGCCGAGGGCGCAGCTCAAAAAAATGAAAAGATAATCAATAAAACCAATAAACAGCCCGCCAATTCTTCCCCTTTTGAGAGCAGCTACGGAATCTCTCAAAAGGCGGATTATTGACGGGTCTGTGAAGGCACCACCGCCACGCGCACGCGCAGTGCCGGCTGGGGTCGTAAGGGCTCCACCGTCACACACATGCGCTGTGCCGGCTGGAGCTGTAAAGGCACCACCGTCACGCGCATGCGCAGTGTTGGCTGGAGCTGTAAAGGCACCACCGGCACGTGCATGCGCTGTGCCGGCTGGAGCTGTAAGCGTGACATCTCAGCTGGCTCTCAGGAGCATACAGCAGGAGATACTCACGACATCTGCCTGGGCTTCTCAAAACAGTTATACTTTATCTGTTTTCACAAGCCCAGAGAGAGTCAACCCATATTCTGGAGAGAGAGGCCCTCTCTCTCCTAGAAAGATTTTATCATTCCTACAGGACTTGATCGATAAACACAGAGCTTTCTCCACGATCAAGGTGTACCTGGCTGCTATTGCTGCATGCCATGTGGGCTTTGAGGGTAAGACTAGCCAACATCCTTTGGTTTGCCGTTTTATGAAGGGAGCTCGCAGGCTCCTCCCTGTCTCCAGGTCGCTGGTGCCCTTATGGGACCTGGCAGTGGTTTTAAATGGGCTCAAAATGACCCCATTTTAACCCCTGGAAGGAGCTGACATGAAACATCTGTCACTCAAGACAGTGCTGTTACTGGCCCTGACATCCGCCAAGTGGGTCAGCGATATTCATGCACTGTCTGTACATCCCTCATACACTCAGTTCGCCCCAGGGCAAACGAGAGTGTTGTTGAAGCCCAACCCTGCCTTTACACCAAAGGTGGTTGGTTCGTGTACCCCAATTGACATTGAGGCATTTCCTCCGCCGCTGGTTTCCTCTGGGGAGCAGCAGCAGGATCTGTTGGGTCCAGTCCAGGCTTTACACACATATATGGACAGATCAAAAGAGCTTCGTCTTAATGACCAACTCTTCGTGTCCTGGGCTAACCCTCACAAGTGTAAGCCTGTTACTAAGCAACGGCTCTCCCACTGGATTGTGGAGGCAATTGCTTTGGCCTATACGAGACAGAATTTGCAAGCATCTTCGGGTCTGCGGGCTCACTCGACTCGGGGCCTGGCTACATCCTGGGCTTTGTTCAAGGGTGTTTCCATCCAAGACATCTGTGCAGCGGCGAGCTGGTCCTCGCCGCTCACTTTTGTCCACTTTTACAGGCTCGACGTCTCCGCTCCAGGCGTGGCCCGAGCAGTGCTGGGCACCTTGTTGAGTCGAGACTCTACCTGTTAAGTTCTGGTTGATCGGTGATTTTCGAGATACACTCGTCTGGCAATACGGGTGCTACAATATCCCATAGTGAGACATCGAACGGAGTGTTATGAATGAGAACTATAGGTTACTTACGTAACCCCAGCCTCAGAGTAACATGAAGTGAGATGTCTCACCAGATGGCCCTCCTTGCTATGGTGAAGCGAGAAGAGGTGCTTATTTTGAATGACGCATGCGTTGTGGAGGAAGCTACTTATAGGGGGTGATTTCCCCTGACGCTGACGTCAAGATCACCAGCCAATCAGGATTGGCGTAATGAGATTGATGCTTCTGTTTGCTCCACGATGAGGCGCATCCCATAGTGAGACATCTCACTTCATGTTACTCTGAGTCCTGGGGTTACGTAAGTAACCTATAGTTCATTTGCAAAGTATGCATTCAATCACAGTATGCTGTTTCAGCCAATTTAAAAAAAACTTGCATGTTTAGAAACTTCTAATGCAATATTATTTTCTTTGGCTGCAGCAGTTCTGCAGGAAGGGGCGAGGACACTGAGAGAACATTAATAGTTCCCCTAATCTATCAAACTTCTGTAAATAAAAGCCAGTACAGAGATTCAGCCCAGCCTAATGACTAACTCACTTCTCTAATCTCAGGCCTCGCCACAGACCAGTATAGAGTTTACCTTCTCATGGTATGGTCCCAGGACGATCCACCCACAGAAGGTGTAGCCCAGGTAGATCATGCCGGCACAGCAGCAGAAACGCAGCACCTTTGGGAAGGCTGCTGTCATGGTCAGAATTAACACCTAAACACACAGGAAGTAAACATGAATTGTTAAGCAATGCTTGGATTGTGAAAGAATGTGTTAACGCATTTTATTAGCAGTGAAGAAAGGCCACTTGCATTAAGAGAAAAAAGGTTTACAGACTCACATTGTATTTCTGGAAGTATTCCAGGTACCTGATCACGCCGGCCCACACGAATAATGTAGACGTTCCCAGAAATATACTGCACACATCATAACTGGTAAGACTCTACAGGAGATTAAAACAAAATCACTGAGAGATCATTTAGCTATTGGTCCTGCTGTAACAATCAGTAAAGCCCTGTAAAATATGTAGTTTGTGAATAATGACACAGTATAGCCTCAGGTAACAGGAAAAGGTACATAAGGTCAGATGATTTTACTGTAACAAGCACATAATTGATGGTAAAGTTTTATTAGAGCTTAAAGTACGATGTGTTTTATGTGACTTTTTTGCTTTTATCATCCCTGGTTATAACACAAATAACTCACAACGGACATTTTGTGTGTGAAAATCTAAACTAAGTTTACATATTTCCTGCACAAGGAGTCATCCAGTTTTTTGTTTTGTTTCCAAGTTATCTGTTTGAGTTAACTTGACCTAGTGACCAATAAATGAAAATGCATTTTGACTTGTTAAGCCACCGGCAGTGGCTCAGTCAGTAGGGGCTTGGACTGTGAACCGTAGGGTCGCCGGTTCAAGTCCCCGACCAGACCTAAATATGGAGTGTGGACTTCTAATTGGAGAGGTCCCAGTTCACCTCCTGCCCTGCCGTGGTGCCCTTGAGCAAGGCACCAGATATCGCCCTTCCCCCCTCACTCCCATTGCTCCCTGGGCACTGTACACTAGCTGCCCACTGCTCCAAGTACTAGACTCCTGGTACTAGGATGGGTTAAAAGCAGAGAACAAATGTCACTGTGTGCTGTGCTCTGCATGTGTGAGCATTAAAGAGGGTGTCATCCCTCCCAATTCTATTCTATTCTAAAGCAGCATCAAGGGGATTGGTAACATTAATAGGCTTGAGGCAAACACTCTGCATGGTGGCTATAAAAATGACTGAGTCAGGTTGAAATAAAAAATATCTTTACTATTGGCCGTTTCTCAATGCTGGGCATTTAAACAGTCCTTCGGCGCCACTCGATGACGTAGTATACTTGAAATAGTGGCTCTGCAGCAGCTCTACTCGACATTGAGAAACGGCCAGTGTCTACATTAAACACTTCATTTCAAAGTCCACCAGACACTCCCTGATTTTTATTCTTCAATGGCTATATAAATTACAGGACATACAAGCAAAGGTGATGCCACATTACTATGAAGCTGACTGCTTCACTGCTTTCGAGGGGGGAAATGTTTTCTTTTTGCCTGATTTTGTTGCATCTTATACTTAACTTCATTTTTACAGTGTGCGAAAAAGTAATATATTTTGCTTCTTGTTCTATGTTTGACATTTGACCTGTAGTTATCCAAGTCAGTTTTTGGTTCTATATTACCTATTTATAAGACAGAAATACATGATTTACCTTTGCTTGTATTTCCATCTTCAGTATGGATCCAACTATAGCCAAGAGGTCGCTGACGATGACCAGCACATACCAGCCGTTCAGAAACTCCTTCTGGTCATCCTCACACACTTTATGATTGTAGTTCTCATGAAAGACTCTGGAGAATCTCTGAAAACACACACATGTAAATAAAGTCCCTTAAAGATTTAAAACACAATGTCTGGTGTTTTAAATAAATAGTCATTTGGATGTTGTGTTAATGTGAATATAAACAAGTTTTTATTTATTGGGAATTTTGGCTTTACAAAAAAGGGATAAAAACAGCCAAGTTCAGAGCAATCAAAAACTAAACGAGGTGATATAAATCTAATTATTTGTATGATAATACAAATGTTTTGATATATTGTGAGACCGAACATCTGACCTGCAGTAACCTGACAGCCAGAATGATGGAGCGAGTGCACAGCACCGCCGATGTGAGGCAAACCAGAATGACGAAGGCGTCAAACACCAGCAGATAGTGTGTGTTCTTCTGAGCTGAAACACAGACATAGTGTGTGTTTGTGCATGTGTGTGTGCGTGTGTGTGAGGGTTTATCTTTCACATAACTCCCTCACACTCATTACTGATAACAACAAGTGTACAGGAAAACGCCTAAATATTAATAAACAGTAACGTTCATTTTTTGGCAGAAAAATTATTCTGTTTATATGTTTTCAGAAAAATACAGTATTAGTACAGTACAGTCAAGTATTTAAAAGTCAGACCGCATACCACAGTGGAACATCTATCGATATTAATTGACACGAAATTCATATAACTTTAATTCTGTATAAATATATTGTAGATTCGATAGATGAACATCTTTCACTGTTGATATTTAAACATTTACCATTTCTCCTTATTTTGTAGTAAATCAATCTTATCTAATTGAATATACATTGTTAAATCTAAAATATGCCAGTGTAAATATTACAAATATTCATGTGTATGCCAACCTGTATTAACCCTTGGTAAGATGACTTGTAACTAAACTTTATCAAACCGTTTTTTTTGTTTTAAATGTATCTTTTTTTATTTCTTCATAAGGACAGACATCCACTCCTTACCCGTGCCAGATATCTTCCAGTCTCTGCACGCACAGCTCTGAGCGTCGATGTCCAGGAATATTTTCACCTTTCCACTGTGACACTGGTTGTCAAATGTTATCTAGGGGACAAGGCCATAGGGAAGTAGACCAATTAAGGGATTAGAAAAGTAAAAGTAAATTGTACTATCATCAAATGTTGTGTAGGCAAAAGGTCTCAACAGCAGTACAATGTCTACTTGGATTCATTTTTGGTGTGGTTTGTATGGTTTAAGAATACAGTTGAGAATATGGTTGAACCATACTGTAACGTAGAAGGAGTAGCAGTCCGGTAACTCCCGTGATCGCACAGTCTGCAGGTTGATTCCTTTCAGCTGGAAGGTTGCTCTGATGTCAACAAGCCTGGGAAAAAGGGGAAGTCAAATGTATTATATCAATGAAAAGTAAGTGGGTGTTAGCTGTGATAGATACAGCACAGGGATAGGAGATAGGAGCAGGATGTATACCTGTAAAAGTCCAGATCAAAAAAGGAGGAATTCTGGGTTTTCCATTGGTTTGCAGTCTTTGGATCATGTGACATACAAACTGAGAGGAGATGAACAGGGTGAGAAAATGGGACTTTTTATTTCCTCAAAAGTTTTTTTTCCTCATAAAGTTAGTAAATAATCACTTTTTTATCGTAACAATGATCGCAAAACTTTGAAATGTAAAATGTATCTGAATTATTATATGTTTTAGTCCTTAATTAATATTCCTTTAAAAACACATGCAAAGAGTTATGGAGAGGGCTAATTACATGTAGTGATGTACTGAATCTAAGTACAATTTTGTATAAGTATATGTTGCTGCTAACAAATCGGTACTTCCAGGGGCGGACTGGCCATTGGGAATACCGGGATAATTCCCGGTGAGCCGGTACCGAAGTGGGCCGGTCGGACAATTCACTAGCACTTTCTAGGGCAGATTTTTAGTCCCAGTCCGCCCCTGGGTACTTCTATGTAATTTGGAATGCTAGAATGTAACCTGTAAAATCGTTTGTACACTGTAGTATTGCTACTTGAACTTCTGTAAATGTAAAAGGTGATCCAAGTTTGGATTTATTCATGGGCTGTGACTTAATACAAATGTCCAACTGCATTTAAATTGCAGGAAAAAGTGCAGAAAAATATTGTGTTTATTTTTAAAAGGAAGATAAAAAGTAGTCGTTTTCTCTCACCTGTCTCCAGCTCGGAGTCTATATCGAAGGCTTCATCGGAGGGATCCAAGATGCCCCTCTTGTAGTATTCTTTACACAAGATGAGAGGAAGCAGCTTACCTTCTTCATCCTCAGCGTAACTGATGGGACCCACCGAGAGCTGGCCCAACTGGCTGTACTATAAATATGAGCATCAGTAAAACAAACTGTATCAGGGGGACTACATGAGCTACAAGCTGCCATATTATTGGTTAAATATTAGGCAACTACATAAAACATAGCAGTCACCATTAATTTTATTTTTACATGTATATAAACATCACAGTTAAAATCTTATCCTGGTTATTATGGGTTTACATGAAACATAAGAAATATATGTTGGTCTTATCCCTGTATGGATTATCTTTACATTTCTAAACGTTTTCATGCAGGATTGTCACGATTCCTCAAGAACACAGGCTTATTTCTGAGAGCCATTATTCTCTGTGAACTAACATTATCAAACTATGCAAACAAGCTACAAAAAGGGATACATTTGAAGTGCATTGCCCAGTCAAATCTACACCAGCTGCATTTAAGACATATTAGAGATACTGCTAGAGGCAAACGCAGGGAGTGTGAGTGTGTGAGGTGAGGGGGTTAAACTTGCCTGATCCAGGACAAAAAACAGGCTGTCGTAGACTTGTTGTTGGTTGTAAACAGCAACACTGTAGTCGTCCTCATCCACCCCACTGTAGTCCTTCAGGAAGAGGTTTTTGAGGGCCATCATGTTCTCCTCCTTATAGGACACCACCAGCTGGTTGTTGAGGCCAAACAGGATGAGCTACAGAGGAAACATTTAGAGAAAATGTATGTTTTTATGTGAATACTTGATGAAGGTAACTACATTTATACCTTTTTTTAATATTTTAGTCAGTTACATTGTTCTTAATTTACAAAACATATTTGGAACTTTTCTTCCCTGCATTTGAAGATCACATACACAAATGTACTTCCTAGCTTGTAGATTATTTAGTTAATTGTAGCAAAGTCATTTTTCTAATTAATCAAAATATTTTTATTATATATATCTCCCCAATATAATCAGTTGTAAATTAATTAAATTGAGGAAGATGCTGAATATTTTGGTCAGAAACAGATTTCTAGTGGCTCCTTGTCACAGAGATGAACAATTGGGGAGTATTTTATATAGTTTAGATTTTGAATAGTTTGGGTGGGCGATATTGAAAAATATATTATCACGATATTTTGGTGGACCCGTTCAAATCCAGTTTTGGACAGTCTGCCGTGGTTCCATCCCATTTCAAGTGCTGTTGAGGCTCGGAGCACACTCTCCAATCAAAGAGCTTGAGGACTATCACAGGGTTTGTCAAACAGAGCACATGGTGTAGTCCAAACGATAGCTGGGGATTCTGGGTAGTGTAGTGTCTTCTGCCATCCTTTACTCCGAAAAAATATTTGTTTCTCCGAATCGAAGGGGAAAAATACAAAAGCATTGCACACAATTTAAACCAATCAATGTTGTGTAATTAACAAGGATAATCTGGTGTTTTTTAGTCGATGAGTAGTGCAGATATCACTGTAAAATCAATAGACAGTAAGGGGAATACTTACTTCCGGGTGTACAATTCTCCGTTATCCAATGAGAATGGATGCTCACATTGCCTTTAAGGGCAGCCGACACAAACGAATGCCGTGCTTCCATGAGCGTCAAATCCCGCCGCAGATGGGAATACATTGCAATCAGTTGAAAGCTATTTGCGTCCCTTTATGAAGCTGAAGGAGCCTAGGAGCGGCACAACTGCACGCCACGGACACTGACCAAACGTCGCTCCTGGACGATTATGGAGTGAGAGTGTGTTAGCTAACCCCAACCCTAGCCGGACAGGGGATCCAGGGCCGCCTTAATGCACGGGCTGACCTGGGCTGAAGCCCAGGGGCCTACGGAGATCGGGGGCCTATCATGAGCCAATAAAAAAGAAATCTTTTTATTTTTATTTCAGGTGTTTTATTTTTTATTTTAAATAAACAAAGTCTTGGCTTTCAGAATATGAAACTTTTATTTCCAAAATCACACGATGAATACATTTTTGAAGCTTGTAAAGGTAAGAAGACAGCTCTCCCTCGCCACTCTGCTGTTCCCCTCCCTCCGCTGAAATGATGAATGTAAGGCGTATACTAGTAATCATAGATAACACGGCAGGGTCCGTTACAGTTTGTTTTCATCTGATTTCAAATAAACAAAGTCTTGGCTTTCAGAATATTAAACTTGTTTCGGCAAATTCAGATGATAAATACAGCGTTGAAGCTTAACGGCATAATTACAAGCGGAGAACGGAGTAACTTGACGTCACAGCAGGCACAACAACAGCCGGTGTTTCTCGTGAGTGTTTTCCCTGGGAAACAAACACAATACACACAAACGCAAAAATACACAAACACACACACGTATACACACACACACACACACGCGAGCTTCCCCCAGACCAGTAATCCAAACGAAAATATCTTCCCTCCATACTATTTTGATCATTTGCTCCGCTAATCAATCAGATCGATGGATTCCAGAGATTTTTCTCAAAAATGATGACTCCGTAACAGTCAGTGGGCACCACTTAACAGCCAATCAGAATGAGATTATGTTTCACATGTGACTTATTCAAATTGCGAGTGATTGAGTGACAGATGAAGGTTGTTTAGGAGAAAATTTCGGAGAAGAAAAAGTTTGAGAGTGGCGCTCGGAAAAGGAAACCTAACACTGATGTCAATTGAGCATGACATTCTTCGTGAGATGGATTTTAAGAACATCATAAAGGCTTTTTCGGAAGCACTGCTAAAGAGGTAAGGCAATGCTGCACTATTCATTGATTCCCAGTAGCCTGCAGGTTTAAATGTGTTGTGCATCGTTTTACATAACTAGGTTTGTGTTAATCCACCGGAGATAATGATCATTCTCATCTACTGATTCCTGGCATTGAGGCCATATGTTGCTGTTCATGGTGCTCAATTAGTGGTGGTGTGCGTGTGTGTGTGTGTGATCACAGAGCCTGCCGAGGCTATAAATGACTTTGATTTGTTGTTTAAATCGGGGGACTACAAAATCTATCAGCCCCAGGGCCTGATGGCAGGTTAAGGCGGGCTTGAGGGGATCGTGTCCGTCTCTGTGGCTTCAGGCTTGATCGCCGTTCAAATGACAGTTTTAATGATCTCAATGGGAATGGTTAGCGTTTCATATGCACACAAATAAAATAAAATATAAGCCAACCGAATCAACCGAGACAATAAATGAAGTGCAATACTGTCTGAATCCTGACTAGACAGCTTTAGAGCATATCTTTCACATCAGTTTATTTTTTTATTTTTTTATCACCAGATACGATATCTCTGAAAAAGCATATCGTGGAGACCTAATATCGTCATGACGATATATATATCGTCATATGGCCCACCCCTAGTTTAACCTGTGCAGCACTTTCAACTAATCCTAATTTATGGAGTGTAGTGTGTAGCTAGAACCTCGTAAAGTTGTCATTTTACCTCTTAAGTAATCTGTTGATAAAGAAATTGGTCTCTTGGTTAGTTTTTATATATTAGGTTGTTTGTAAAATGCTGACAAAAAAAGAAAATCTAGTGCCACAAGGAAAGATGACTACAGAGCCCTTCACTGTCATCTTTACGTGCAAGCATAATGTTCAAACGTATGGGTAAATTCACTTACTTCATCTGTCATTTGAAAAGAAGCAGGCGTACCCAAATTATGTAAGACCCTGTGTCAAACATGTACAATACATCATCCCTTTGATTACAGCTCGAGGAAGCATTTCATGGGTGGATCTTATTTCATCTACTTTAATCCCACTGTACATACTTGTGTGGTGATCATGACGATTTTCAGAATCTGCACCACAAGTTTCCAGGGTTTCTGTCCTCTGGCCCGGTACTTCTCACAGGGGCTCATAAAGTAATACTTCAGGTCATCTCTCAGGGTGTCCTCTTTGATAATGTCTTGGGTTGAGACAGAGCTGAAAGACAAACAACATGCAATGTTGTGCAAGAGCTGTGAGACAAAATGAAATAAATAAAATGAAATGAAGAGGACAGGAAACAGCAGGCCGGAAGAAAAGAAACAGAAGTGAAAGCAGTTATTTTATGAGAAATAAACTTGAGCAATAGCCAACTTTCACAGGAAGAACTGCATGCCTGCCAAGTACACTGAATGCATTCATGGGGCTGCCTAGGTTAGAAAGTACACTTTCAATATTTTCCTAAATGTGTTGCCCACAAGCTCTCCCTGACAGAGTTCAAATCTCGTACTACTTATTTTTACAGTTGCTGGAAATTAACTTTAAGGATATTTTTGTATATACACACTTTTACAGCCGTTTTCCTGCTAAATTAGTTGTTTTAACTACCTGTCTGGTCCTGTCAGGAATAATTAACTGAGTGGTGCTGTTGTTTTTGGAAAGACAACATCTACGTCATTTAAATAGGCTTTATGTTCATTTTGTCCGGTTTAACCATGGGTTACATATTAAACTTCAGAAACACCATTTTAAAATAATTTAACATTCAAGTTAGTTTCAAAATGTCGAAAACAAACAACCTTTACAGGTGTTAGTGCTAGTTTCTTAAAACTAATACTTACCAAATTGAATTGCTGCGGTCCAGATACCGAACTAATAATTCCATGATAGATTATCCACGTGGACACAGCAGAAAAGCGAGTTTTTAGTTGTCAAAAGGCTGACGGACAAACAGTTACAGCAGAGAGGAGGCTCGACAGATAGATAGGTTCTGTGACACAGCTCCCTCCACTCAGCCAATCAGGAAATTAGTTTCAGGCGGCGAAAAGGTTTCCAATCTGCGGTCCGCTGAACCACCAGGGGTCACCAAGACGATCGTCATTGGTAATGGCAACAATATAAACAGACTGTGTGCAAAAAAACGGAAGAAACAGTTGCTTTATCGTTTCTGTTCTTCAATAATAATAAAAAACGTAGTCTCCAAATCTTTATAATTCAGGTTTATAATGTTTTATTTCATTTAGGATTAGCATTCTGGTGAGGAAAACCCAAACATTTTGTTGGTTTAGGGATAGTCATGTTTTCATATATTGAGTCTAAAAAAGAATCTGTAATCTACGGAAAACAATTAAAGCCACATGAGAAAATATGTTGGGAGGTGACCAAAAGTGTACTAAAAAGTATCTCAGAATTTTGAGAAAAAACTGAACTCAACATTTTTTACTTTTGGTCAGATCCAAAAAAAAATGCTCATGTGGCCCTAGTCCTCCTCATTAATGGGAATCAGCCTGTATCTACCAAGTGCTTTTAATTATGGCAAGCAACATAAAGAGAGAAATACCAAGAAGCTGACATCAGTGTCCACAATGATACAGCCCTGTCCACTATGTGAATACCCTGTTATGATCCAATCCTAGGTCTTATCTACAAAAAATCAAACACACCCCTCACATGGGGATTTGACATAAGTAAAAAAATAACTCAAATTGCCAAACCTCTTCTTTCGGTTTTATTTTAGCTGAGTAACTCCACACTAGAAAAAACAAAAAACGAACAATATTTTATTGCCTACCAATAATTACCCATTAATGTAACAGTGTTGGAATTAAAAACCTGATAGGAAATATTATTTATTTTTGTGAACTGCCCCCACAACATGGATATATGATCACCTTATAAAGTTAATGTAGAAAACATTTGAGCATAGTCAACAGACATGTAGCCTCATTATCATTTACAGTCGTGTTTGTGTCCAGCAAATTATACAGTCTACAATGAAACAAGTAAATTAAATCTTTGAGCCTGAAAGCCTAAACAATATGCTGAGAGAAAGACTGGATTGCTGCCCATTTTCTGTTGTGACAGTATACTTACCTGACTATTCCATTTTGTATTGATTAAATAATTTATATCAATGATTTTGTAATGTAGACTTTAGTTTAGGAATTTATGAAATTCATAATTACCACTTTTAGTAAATGAGTACTGCTGCCCATAACAATTGACTTCAACATGACCTTTTAAGCCCTCATACAAAACATAAAAAATCACAAAAATATAATTTTGTGAAAACAGCACTAGGAAATCTTTTTCCTCCCTTATACGTCACAAAGTCTACATTTATATTTCAAGTGTTCATTGTATTAATCAAAACAGTCTGTGTTATCATTACAGTGAAACTAAGAAAACCTAGTTTGTAAGAACCTGATCATGGGTAAGACTGAAACATCAGATCAAGTCAACAATACTGACTTTCAACAAATCCGTTTCCCTGATAGCTGTTTAAGTCTAGCTGATGTGCAATTTATACAATATTAAGCTCTTTCTTACTGAGGAAATACAGCAGACGCAAAAATAAACCTGAAATAATTAACACATTCATCAAACAGCATTGATATCTACACTCAGGGAAAGATATCTTCCTTGGCTGCACGGCAGAAATATAAAGCTAGTTGGCAACACTGGACTGGCTCCCTGATTGAACCTTTGAAATGTTGTGCATGCACATTTTTAACAATGCCTGTACGTCGTAACTGTCCTTTGCATCACAGTCCAACAAAAAGCACCAAACACTGAAGACGCTAATCCTCCTGCTCAGAAGCTGCCTACTCCGCTCATGTTGGAGACGTCTCCTGAACAGGAACTCCGACGGTTTCAACGTGCAGCAGCGAGACAGAGGGGGTACTGTCCTCTGCTGGAGCATGCAGGTCCTGCTGGGACGAGGTAAACATCAGAAATATATTAGACAAAAGGTTACATTATTAAATAAAGATGTGCAAATAACACATTCATAAAGCAAAGTCTAATAGATTCAGCAATAATAGATTGAGCCCCGATATGTCTACTGATTTAATAAAGCAACTGCCTCGTAAAGGAATTAAGCCTAATGCTGGCTTGAGTCCCTAAATGTCGTTACCAGAGGTTTTCAAACTGGGAGGCCGGTCCTGTTAAGGGATGCTGAATACTGATTTAAGAGACTCAGTAAATAAAAAGAAAAACATTATAATCAATCAATCAACAATTTATTTATATAGCCTAATATCACAATGTGATAATGTGTCTTAGGGGGCTTCACAGTTTGTACAGAATACATTCATAGATGCATTCGTTTTCCATGAATCATATCATATAGCCTTAATGTTTTGGATTAAGGTCAGTAGGGTCAGAGGCACAGTAGTTTTAAGGACTGATTTTTTTTATGTAAGTAATGTAGCCTGATGTTATTCCAACAGCAATATTAAGTATCTTGGCTCACAGTATCAGAATTTGTAAACCCCTGGTCTAATCTGACTAACCCCTAGTTTCCACCGGGTCGGTCTGCGGCGCGTTACGGGCGCGCCGCGGTTTTGGTCCGGCCTCCTCCGGCGTCATACCCTACCGGGCGCGTTTCACGAGCGTTTCAGAAGCATTACGGAAGCGGAGCGTCGTGCATGCCGGCTCGCAGTTTCAGTTGATTTGAGCATATTTCCTGGACAGACTTTGTACAGACAAAGTTAATAATAATTGTAATATCCCAGTTATAAACGACATGAATCAAAGATGTGTTGCTGTTATTTTAGTGGTAAAATCATCATAATTATTCTATATATAGGCTATAATTTACACAGTGCCTGTAAACCGGAGGAGAACGCTGGCATTTCTCCTCCTACTTGAACGACTACGGAGGGATAGGGTCTGCAAAATGAGTTTGCGTGTGTATCTATATGCTATATATGCTCTGAACGTTCCACTTCCTGCCTGCCCGACATTACCCTTACGGCTGTGTCGCGTCGAAAAATAGACTTCAATCCTATTTCGAGCGGAGCCCAGCGGCGAGACGCTTCTGGGACGCTTCTGAGCTGTAACGCGGCGCGTCTGGTGGAATAGCACCCATTGACTAGAGTGGCTGCGATCCTTGCGGATGCCGCGGCGCAGCCGCAACGCGGCCGTAACATGCCGCAGACGGACCCGGTGGAAACTAGGGGTAAGATGTTACAGATGGCAATTAAACAATTATTAACTCAATGTACTTTTTGAAATGGAATTCCACTTCTTTATTGATAAGAAATTATATATATCTATCAATTATTATTTGGAAGCTAAACGAGAAGAAAATAATTTCTTCAGATTTTAGATATCATCAAATTCATTTATCCGTATGTCATGGTATTTTGGTTAAAATTGGTATTCCACTTCACTTAGTACATGATGTGTGTTACCTTTTAACAAACTTAATAGGTATGGTGTGGCAGCAGAAACCCAGGACATGAAAATATAGCTATACATTTTATCCAAAGGTTACTGGCTGAACACATTCACAATATGGATTGTAAAAAACACAACACATGGAAGTGAGGAATTAAAATATGAACTAGTTATGAAATACTTATTTACCAATTGATGTCGCCTGTGAATATTCACCATCCCACTTTTGCATGGGCAAAGCTGAAGCATTAAAAAATAAACAGGGTACTTTGAGAGTTAGAAAGCAGTATTTTTCCAAACTCAGACATTATTAATTTAATTAAGTTTTCAAGTAGTTAAACCACTCACCTGGACATCAGTCTGTGACACGGCCTTCCTTCTGGCTGAGAGCGAGCTGCCGCACTATCTTTGCTGAGTTGCTCTGGAGGAGGTACTTCATTCCCTCTCAGAGGTTTAGATTCGCTGGAGATTCAGCGGGTTTAGATTCTGTTTTGGTCGTGTTAGCAGCAGCATTGCTAGCACTCTCTCCTTCCATCTCTTGTGTCTCCGTCTGGTTTTCTGACTCAGCAGAGACAATCTGCTCCGGCTCACTCTGCGTAGTATCTGCCTCATCCTCGCTGTAGGGAGGCTCGTCTGCGTGAAGTGTTTCCACAACCTCTATGGCTGGCTCCTCCCTGGGTCTTTGGGGCCGCCTCTGACCCAACCTGGTTCCCTCCACCATTAGCAGGAGCAGCTCGGAGCTTCAGGGCAGGTTGTGGTGCGTCCCCGCCCGCTAAGTAGTCCCCGCCCTCGATCTGCTGGATTCGAGGCTGCTGCTGTTGCTCCAGCTGTGGAGGAGGGGGATCCCTGCGAGGTCGGCGGAAAGGAGCAGCGATGCCATACTGGAAGGCTGCCTGCACACTTCCATACATGCAAACCTGTAGATTCGATTAATATATATCAGTATAGAGAAACATTTATTTTATGAGGGTCAGTGTGTCTATCAACACTCCTTACCACAATGGCAAGCACGATGGTGAGGAGAACTGGGATCTGCAGGGTAATCGGTAGATCTTTGAGGAGGGCAACAAGAAACTCACTGATACCCTGCCCGATGTGCTTCAGCGGCTCCGTGATCAAGGTCGTGACGGTAACTGCGATCGCCTAAACAGAGAGGAAAATGTCACTATTTCCACACCAATATAGATATTCAAAATCAATAGAAGACTCTTGATTGTTAAATGGGAACATATTTATAAGACAGAGTAAAATGCTTTATATTCTTCCTCAATTATTGCCTTAAAACAACAATGCAACAGTTTGGCTCTTTTATGTTTTGATGTATTAAAACATAGGTAACATTTATTGTCACAAGGTGTGTTCTTAGACTGGAAACACATACATGGCATTACAGTGAAATACCTTGGTTGGAGGGTACCAGCAGAATGGGGTTGACCAGAAGGACTTCATAGTATTTCTTACAGGGGTCATCTTGAAGAGTTAAAAGTGCTTCTGAAGAACTCCTGTAGAAAAACAATTGAAGATATTAGAGGTAGTTAGGAAATCAACTGAAGTTCAATTCGGGGATTCAAGCTTCTTCTTTAAATCTTGGTATCCATAGTATTAGAGTGCCTCCTGTCGACAAAAATCTACCGTCAAACATCAGTTTAAAAGATACTCCACCTGATGGTAACTCGTTTTCATAGTTTCAACTTATTCCATTAATAGCCTCAATGGCTTTTAATAAACTTCAACGTTGGTAAAGTACCGATACTGTCATAGAAGCATAGACACTATCATATTTATTCTTCATGCTATTGCTGTGCAATGGAAACCATGCATTTTCAACTATATGAACCACTTGTAATCACCTTTCAAGCGTCACTCCAGTCAAATTTCTTAATTCCCAGTGCACTTTTCATAGTTCTCCATCTTCACTTGGTTTCTTTGGTGGTCAGCAAATGCAATCTGAAAAAACAAATTAAAAAAAACAGCAGTATTACAAACCTGCCAAAATAAAGAAAGCGGTATTGAATGTCAGCTTAACACAAGCAATGGAACTTAACCTTGTACAGATAGAGCCAGTTCCAGACAATACTGACGAGGAAGCAGACAGCGAACAGCCGCCAGAACTGAACAAACCAGGACACCGTGGACCACAGCTCAGTGCATATGATGGCCACCATCACCAGCACACAGAGGCACACCTGGAATAAACAGAGAGAACAGAACAGAACGTGAATAGTTACACAAGATGGGGAAAATATACAGAAAATATGCCAACTAAAGCATTTTAAAAGTACTCAGACATTAAGAATTTGCATTTTAAGGCTACATAACCAGTTACTTTGCAACACATGATCCAATATCACATAAGACACAAGCAAAAAGTATTTAAGGCTACACTTATTTTAAAGCCCTAATTCTGAACAGTGACTATTTTTATAATAATAATAATAATAATACATAATTAAAGGATTTTCACACTCATAGACAAAGATTTCAATGAATAAATGAGCTTACTTTTAATACTGTGTCAAGCTCCACGCCAAAGCTGTCTTCAAAATGCCACGTCCATGTCTCGTAGTCATGTGGTCTGAGATCGACCAGTATCTGACTATGGCGTTGTCCAGAGCGCCGGTTCTCCAGCTGTCCTCGCCCTCCGGAGAGCCTGAATCTCTGTCATGGCTTGGGTGGACATTCTGATTTTGGCATCATAAAAGACTTCTGCTGAGTCACTGGGCTAGGGAGGAACCGGGACAGGTAGCATTGTCAAATGAGGGCCACAAGATGATTGCAAAAAAAGCTTGGGTCAATTTAAGTTTGGCAAAGACCTATTTAAAGTCACATGACGAAGCGTTAACATTTGAAAAGACCACCTACCAGACCAACTCTTAGTATTTCCTTCCGGAGTCTGTGAGGAATCGTTTGAAAACTGGATTGCATGTAGGCTGCTGTGAGATGACCGATACTTTCTTCTTCAGTTCTTCTTCAATCTGAATGAAAGCAAAGCACACCATTTGTAGATCTCTACTTATCCATGAAGGAATCATATCTCATTCCCA